>NC_047029.1:625268-882768 GCF_902652985.1 Pecten maximus | reverse complement strand
TCTCGTTATACAATACAATGATATAATAGTGTTACTCTCGTTATACAATACAATGATATAGTTGTGTTAATCTCGTAATACAATACAATAATATAGTGTTAATCTCGTTATACAATACAATGATATAGTTGTGTTAATCTCGTAATACAATACAATGATATAGTGTTAATCTCGTTATACAATACAATGATATACAGTGTAGTGTTAATCTCGTTATACAATACAATGATATGGTAGTGTTAATCTCGTTATACAATACAATGATATAGTGTTAATCTCGTAATACAATACAATGATATAGTGGTGTTAATCTCGTAATACAATACAATGATATAGTGGTGTTAATCTCGTTATACAATACAATGATATAATAGTGTTAATCTCGTTATACAATACAATGATATAGTGTTAATCTCGTTATACAATACAATGATATAGTGGTGTTAATCTCGTAATACAATACAATGATATAGTGTTAATCTCGTTATACAATACAATGATATATTGGTGTTAATCTCGTAATACAATACAATGATATAGTGGTGTTAATCTCGTAATACAATACAATGATATAGTGGTGTTAATCTCGTAATACAATACAATGATATAGTGTTAATCTCGTTATACAATACAATGATATATAAGTGTTAATCTCGTAATACAATACAATGATATATTAGTGTTAATCTCGTAATACAATACAATGATATAGTGTTAATCTCGTAATACAATACACTGATATAGTGTTAATCTCGTAATACAATACAATGATATAGTGTTAATCTCGTAATACAATACACTGATATAGTGTTAATCTCGTTATACAATACAATGATATAGTGTTAATCTCGTAATACAATACAATGATATAGTGTTAATCTCGTTATACAATACAATGATATAGCAGTGTTAATCTCGTATACAATACAATGATATACAGTGTAGTGTTAATCTCGTTATACAATACAATGATTCATTAGTGTTAATCTCGTTATACAATACAATGATATAGTAGTGTTAAATCTCGTTCGTGAAATACACTAGAATGCAGGATTTTGCATCCCCCCCCCCCCCCCCCCCCCCCCCCCCAACTGAAAATCCTGTATCCCATGGTAATGATGATATCGAGGATAAGGTACATGTAGTGACATTATGTCCTATCTATGAGGATATCCGCGAGACTTTTTTTTGTTAAAGCATTAAATATTGATACTGATTTTAATCGTTTTAGTAATGTTCAGAAGCTGCATTATGACACCGTACTAAATTCTTTGCCAAAGCCCTTTTTGCTATTTTAAATCCCAGAAGAAAATTATTGTATTAATAATGATCTTTCATATCTATGTATAGCAATGTTTTATTGTCATTACGAAAGTTGAGACTTTAAATCAGAACGAAAAGTTGTTTCTCAGAAAAAAATGTGACAGCTTTAAAATAACCAAAATAAGGTAAATTGCATCTAAAATGAAACTGCACTTTATAATAAGCCTCATAAAAAAAATTCTTCTTTGAATTTTCTTTCTTTATAATAATTATAAGTATACTGTGTCGCTATCGCACTCTTTGTTATATATATTTGTGGAGAGGGCTTTTATAAAAACTTGTGCCGAATCGAATTACATGTATGTGTAAAGAATAAAATACGTTTAATATAATGGTCTTTCAAAAAATGTCAGCCCTTATGTTTAACCAAGTTATAGGCAGTGTTTGAAAGATATAATCTGTTATCATAATGTCTATCACTTGTTTTGTAAATGATAAAGTTTTGTGAAGTTGAAAAGAATAACTACACTTTTTGAATATTTAAAAACATACTAACTGAGTCAATTTCACAAACAACTATATGTTCAGATATGCTACTAATTATATACTTTAATATATATAGTAACACAAAGATCTTTTGTCTGTTGTGTAACCAAATCTATAAGAATTATTCACAAAACCGTGTTTTAAATTTTAAATTCTGTAGAACGTGTGTGGGTTAAATATAAAACATTAACACTGACATGTTCCTAAGATAAATGAGGTCACTTCTGTCCATAAAGACATTGAAGTGGGTTTTTTTCGTGTTGTTATTTAAAAATGTCTGTTGTCTTCTTACCCCTCTTCATGCTAACATCAATCTTGATGTCAGCTGTGTTACTCGCGAAAAAAATGTATGATTTCGTTATTTCTTCTTCATCTATATCACAAACAGTGTCTTTAATCTTTATCGACTACGTCGTATCCTCGTGAACAAATATTTTGTCTTTTTTTTTTTTTTATATCCGTGTATGCACTTGAAAACAAACTCTTTTCCTGAGATTTTTTTTATTATGTTACCATCATTTTGTTATTGTTTCCCTGGTAACATAACTGACAGTAACAGAAATATCTTAACTTTTTCCAAATTTTGTCCTTCACATTGTATATCTGACCTACAGGGGACATGCCCTTAGAAAATTTCTTTTATTGACTTTAAATAGGACAGACAAAATAAACTAATTCGGGACATGGTAACTCCAGTAACAAGGTAGGTCTATTTCTACTTACCTCTGATGGCCGCTGACTGTACTACGGTCAAATCGTAGCAGTTTCAAACTATTTTACCATGAAGAGGACATCAAGATTTATCAGACACTATATTGGTTACAAAAAAAATCTGTATTTATTGTTCAATGAACCAAATATGTTACGGTAACATTATTGACATATTAATTGGGGACAGACATAAATCATAATCTAAACAATAATTTTCAGGATTAATATATTATATTAATATTGTTTAAGATGTATTTGTATTGTTCTTTATTTCTGTAACTCTTCATATTTGGAGGAAATAAAGGAAATGACAATAGAAGATTTCCTGTCTATAAAGAAATTACATCATTATAATAAAAAAAAATCCGCTCTAATGATATAATATATGGAGCACGTCATGGTGTACAGAATGGTGAATGGTTGTAGAAATACTATATAACTACACACAGGGCATTGATACTTATCAAGTATAACCAGGCAAATTTAATTCTACGAGATTTATGTTCTTAGAACTACCATAAAATATAATATCAACCAAATTGTACTCGTATTGACAATAAACTCAATATGTCGGACGTTTAACTGATCGTAGTATTTTGCAAACAGTTTTATTTTTTTTATTCGGTTGAATCTTTACAGCAATAATCTCTTGATGAATTTTCACAACGAAAGTGACACGAGACCACACTGAAAGATATATTTATTAACAAATAGTAATAGCTCGTTCATCGAGCGTGTCATCGTGTTATCAAAGCAACGACGTTATTTAAGGATTAACATCAATTATTTTTCTGTTATACAGTCATAACAGAAAAAAACTGGAGTGTACTCTAAATAAACCAGATCCAGAGTTAGACTATAATCTATTATCTGGAAAAAAAATATCGCACCCTGTCATTTGGCGGGAAATGGCATGCAGCCGAGTGTTTCCCTTTTTTTCAGTCGACTGCAGAACAGGAAAAACGTCCCTAAAAAGAACAGCGAAATAAGCTAAAATTGTATTTTTTGTGAAATAAATCGATGATACCAATAAAAACACAAACAAACTTAATTAGAATAACGTTTAAATACATCATATGATTGCCAAAATATCCGAAGTTTTCATTACCACGTGGAGTTCTTTCAGCTAATAAATTTACACACTGATCGCCCATTGATGGTTTGTAGGGGAGTCAGCTCTCCTGATTTTCGAAAAAAGATAATCACTATGCTTTTATTGTAAGGGAAAGTAATCAGTTTGTGTATCTGATATGTGTCAAGATATTGAATTCCCAAAACTTCATATTTTGGCAAATAATACATATCAAAATCATATTTAAAATCAATTATGATGTGCCTCTTTACCTCATTTACAAAATGAACTTTCCGAAAGTGGTATTACTACGCACTATACTCTCGAAGTACACCCCTTCTTTTTCTCTACATGATATATAGTACATCACAATTACGTAAAATTCGAGCCGTGAACAGTAAAACTGACGAGTGACATTTGTATGGGCAATGTTTCTTATGTCTTTCAGAGCCGCCAAGAATGTTTAGGGTATATGTCGGTAATTTGAACCCGGAGGTCGATGAAGGAACGCTGCGTGGCCTGTTCGAAGAACGAGGAGTACAGACAGGCAACATATTGGTGAAGAGAAAATACGCGTTTGTCGACTGTCCAGACCAGGATAACGTCGATAGGGCCATTGAAAGTTTAAACGGTATGTCTACTTTATTTTTTGTGATCGTTGTCAAAATACATACATTTCTTTTTCGTCAAACATACAAAATACCAGCGTGCCGCCGGGAAAGCACATGGTTATCGTATTCAAAATGGCCGGTGCATGGATCAACTGCACCGGTATCATTGGCCAATGCTAGCAAAATAATTGTGCAAAGCGTCAGATATTTCGGACAATATTTGCTAGTGACCCAATATTGAATATGCAATAGTTTTTACTGAAGAATTACAGCCGATTACACGCGTTTTTTGTTTCAATGTTCACGCCCCTGTGTACCGGTGGAATGTACCGACAAAGATGCTTGTTTGACCTCGAAGATGTCGAAAGAATACGTTATCGAAAACTCATTTTTCTTGCGCGTATGGTGTTTATGTATTCATTTTCTAAACTGCCAACATAACTGTCCGTTTGAGAGTGGGATTGATCTTCATTTCATCACATATTTAGTGTCAATTTCGGACGCGTTACTTTATATGGGAGAAAGAAAACCATGCTTTCAACGAGATGAATGAAATATTAACTTACCTCGTTTTGAAAATAGGTCAAAGGAAATAAACAATGCCATTGACACGTGTGTATTCTTCGTCGACAATGAGATCAATTCACGAGAAATTATATGGACCCTTCAAAACAAAGCCCCTGTTCCGAAATCATTTGCATAATTAATTATGCATGTTGATGGGTCATGTGAATGTGGGTACAAGACCAAATTGAATTTCATATTCATAGTATTTTACATGGTTGATTTTATAAATTGGATCCCTTCAAAGCACTTTTTTTTTGAACATTCAAATTATGACCATACACAAAATGGGACATTTTTGTGTGATAAATACTATGGCGCGGGAAGGATGTCATAATTAAATATTTTTGCCTAGGCAAAATTCTATTTATGCTTAGGCAAAATTATTTTTGCTTAGGCAGAAACATTTTTGCCTAGGCAATATTCGATTTCTGCCTAGGCAAAAATATTTAATTATGACATCCTTCCCGCGCCATAAAATACACCATTTTGTTTTTGAAATACAAGTGAGTGATCAGAGTTTTAATGAAAATTGGATATACTTTGTAAGAAATTAATGCAAATGATAAAAAAATGCACTGATAATAAAGAGGAAATGGTACCATGAGACAAAACAAATATCCTGTCATATTTCTTAAAAGTTGAAACAAAGATTTGATAACACATTGTGACAGCTAAAATTATTACAGTATGAAATAATTTGTAAGGAAGAAAATATATAAAATAAGTCTTTTCGGTTCTGATATTCCCGTGAAGTAGGATAGAATCTTCTGTCTCTGTAGGGATTAGAAGGATCTCGGTTGGACGGGGAAGAATATGTTTTCAAACACAGGAGTGTTCTGAAAGGTACAGAATCTTGCCCTGGGGTTGAGGGCCGAGATTCACTCATCTCGAACCCAAGAAGGTGAACGATGGAAAAAAATTCTTTTACTTTGTTGATCCTCCCATTTCTTCTATTGCAACATAGCATCTATGTGTGCAAGACATTTGTGGTGCAATATTATTGAATTGTATATTTATGTGATGTATTAAAAATTGCTGTGAATGTGAATCCCAGGTCTCTGCGTATCGGGATGTCACTGATATAATCTGTTGACCTGTATGTGTGATGTGCTACAGTCCCTTTAAACTTACCTCACTATTATACATACAGGGCATCCAATAGACCCATGATAGTATGTTTTGACACCCTAAAAATTAAATTTGACTCTTGGGATTGAAGGAAAATGTCTGTTTTGACCTTCAAATTTCCGAGATAAAATGATTTGATTTCTGAAATTGCTAAACATCTGGTATCAACTGGATGTCTTCACATACATAATTGAACCAGCATGGTAAAAGAAAAGTAATAATTCACTCGGTTCGGGTGTCAGAGATCTGCATCTGGAGAAATCAAACCCTAGTCAGGAACAGCTTTCAAAATCTAGCACTCTGCATGGCTCGTTTTAACTTGAGAATTTTCCCCCTCAGACTGAGATTTCCATGTCTTTTCCCAAATTAGGATTCTATGCGCTGTTATAATTGATCTGTGTAAGAGGATGGTTCCCACATACTGGACAAACATTCATATGATCAAATTTAAAATTGAAACATATTTATTTCATTATAATGATGTTTCAGGATACAATTTAATGGGCTCCAACATGCAGGTGGAACCATCTATGTCAAGAAGAAGGTGCGTATTGCTCAACAGTACATTAAAAATTAGTATATCATATCATGGTTTTAACACTGGCTTTTCAATTTACTTTCAAGGGACAAGGATATTCTGGGTACTAAAACTGAGAATTATTGGGGTTTATAGGAAAAGAATGGGACTTCTATATAATTCTAATATCTTCATTAATGCATTAGAATCAATCCTGCTGTGTCTGATGTATTTGAGCTGAGTTTTAATGTCTGAAGAAGAAATAATTACCAAGATTTTTGACTGTTGAGTGTATTTATGAAGATGCATCTAGTTTCAACTTTCAATTTGATGCATTTAAAATAAAAGATATTGCTGCAAATATGATTAATTCACACTGAGCTTTCCCGCAGAAGGTCCAACAAGCTTCAAGTCAAAAACCTGCCACACCTATCTAGAGATGAGCTGGAGAGTTTTCTGGGAAGCTTTGCCAATTTAGAGAAAGTTGAACAAGGTTTGTGCGAGACTGTAATATGCAATTTTCTGGCAAAATGCTGTCTTGTTAATTAAATTTTTAAGTTTTGTTAATTCAATTGGGAATTAAAATTAGTTATAAGTACATAGTTTTGAGAATAAAAATGTGAATAGAAATTTGGAATGTTCAATGGAGTGTTCCATCTTGATGTATTAATTTCTCATAATTGAGAAAAGATGAAGTACAATATTGTAATATTGGTCAAACATGAAACAAAATCATGAATAACAAGATACACTGTAAACGTAAGTACTGTGTCATAAATCACAGAATGTAGCAGTCAAAATGTGAAACATCACCTAATTGTTTATTTAACTTTTTTATTGGTTATTTACCTAAATAAAGTTCTTTGTTTTTGTAGCTGGAGCTGAAGGCCTGGTCTATGTACAATATAGCAATGCAGATGAAGCACAAATGTAAGCAATGTAACTGAATGTGTTTGCCTTGAATGATATGATAGTATCTTTTGTTTTGGAAATCATTACGAATTATTGCTTGGTGCAATTTAGAAATTGTTATGCTAACATCATAGATTTTGATCCACTACCAGGTATAATATAGAAGTTAGGTATTTTTAACCAACCATCAGGTAATTGGTTCTTGTGTAACATCAAAACAGATTACACCTTGGTTGGAGCAAAAATTTCCATGTTTTTTTGTATTTAGTACACTTGGTGGGAGCCAAGATGTCCATGGAATTTTTGTATTTAGTACACTTGGTGGGAGCTATGGTGTATTTTATAATGGAGTTATTTTAGTTCACCGCGACAAAGTCCTTATGAGCTATTGCTATACTCTCCGCATTGGCAGCGTCCATAGCCAGCTAGACAATTTGACAAAACATTGCTGTGTCAATACTGATGAGGGTACTGCTTAGGTATTTGTGTGCTCCTTGTGACAAGACCTTTCCATTGTGTGTTCCTTGTGACAAGACCTTTCCATTGGCGGACCTGTTGAACTTGACCATAATCTTTAACCTATATTTAAAAAACACTTCGACCAGGGTAGGCTTTTGTAGTTGACGCGTGTTCCATGTGACAAGAAATTCCATTGGTGCTTCATTTTCCAACCCATTGTACTTAACTTTTGATCTTTTAAAAAGCTGATTCCGAAATTTCAACCCACTCTGAGATTCAGTTCCGCACTATGGCAAGGAGACGGAACAAAGACATGCCACAGTATCCCCAAATACACCTCACCCATGGATCTTGCACACAGGGAGGTCATCCTTAAATGACCTTTGCTGTTGATGGAACATTAAACAATACTAAACCAAACCAAACACTGAGCTATGATGTCTTCTGACAACTCTTGTTTAGATAAATCTGCCCATTGGTAGTTTGAATAGACTTCCTGAAAATTAGTATCTGGAAGTCTTTCAATTTTATTGCTGTAATAGTCGGTTAACTCTTTTCACTCAGTTTTATGATAACATATATGGATAAATATGGTCAATCATAACTTGTTTTTCTCTCTTTCAGAGCATACAATCACATCAATGGTTATGACTGGAGTGGAACATTATTAAAAGTAAGTGATACCAATAATTGGGAGACAACCTTTCAGAGAATATTAAACCATAGGTGTCAACCATCCCGGATTACGCGGGAAGTGCCCGGAAAATCATTAAAATTTCCCCTAAATCCCGATTTGGTACATTTCCCGAATCAGGGTTAAATTTCTCCCGGATTTGAGCAGTCTTCCCTCATAAAACCCCGGAAATCTCAGACACTTAGACCCTGAACTGATTATGTAAACAAAACACCCCCCTCCCCCACCACCTGTGTAGCTGCCCTGGCCTGGGGCTTGGTGAGAGGGGAGTCGGTCACCGGTCACCATGTATGCCTGGTGCCTGCCGACTGGTGTATACATTATAACCCATGTGGCTTCATTTGACACGGTCAGTTAATTTTGTGATTACAACTAGGATACATCACTTCAAGAACAAACACTGATACTATCTGTCAACAAGATTTACTCACATGAAAGCCAATAATGCCTTTCTTAATCGTAGCTGTCAGTACCAGCGTTTGTACTGCCGCCATCTTTAATTGGTCAATACTAATATAAAGTCGTAAACTGCCACAAAAATCCGGATTTCAATTTGGGTCAGAAAAAAATAAAAAGACTTTTTAAGAAGTTTGTTTTATGTCATAATAGAACTACTAGTAAAACAAAAATTAATAGATTACTGTGTAATTATTATTTGAGAAAGGAAGGGAGATAATTTGATAAATACATTTAGAAATATTTCAGAACAAAATAATAAAAAAAAATTCAGGAGATAAGTTGTTGCTTTGTATACTGGTTGCGAATTTCAAGTGACTACATCATTAATAATATAATTCACTAAATACAGTTTTTAACTGAATTAATCTTTTTTTTCTATTTTTTTTTAATTATTATTATTCTTTAAAATTAACCATTGTTGTCAAATTTAAATATAAAAATGTATAGCCCGAGGTAATTTACACCTGCGCAAGCCCATGAGGAACATCACCTAAAGTAACAAAAATGTCGCGATTTTTTTCACGCACTTTCTCCCTCATTTTGGATGTGGAATGAGGGAGATCTCCCTCATTGGAGGTTTCAGAGGTTGACATGTATGTTAAACTTTATTAATGCCAACCAAAGTATGTTGAAGTATTATATAAAAAAAAAAAAGAAAAAACAAAGGTTGTTTTGTTAAGGGGGCACTATTTAACTATTTAAGTGGAGCCTGGTAAGGAGCATTTATTGCATTAGAACTACCTAGTATCGGGGGTTCACCCTGGACCTAAAAATCATGGGCCATTTTGACAAGATTTCAGAAATCGTATGGACCAAAACATATTAAATTGAAGAAATTTGTGAGTTTTTTTGGGCCATTTTTGGAAAATATAGGGTAAATGGCCCCATGGCCCCCTCCAGAGTTATCCCTGTAGTATGCTTGTTGTATATATATATATTTATGTTGATGCAAACTATTCAAAAATATTTTACGAAGTATATTGAAACAAAATGCGGTGTTTAAGGTTATTTCTCCTTCATGTTTTCTTACCAATGTATTTTTTTTCAGGCCGACTTTGCCAGTAACAGAACCCGTAAAACATTACGTGAGCCAAATATATCTAACTCAGGTGGCGGTGGAGGAGGCAGTGGTGGTAACAGCGGTGGGCCAAACCGTCAAGTAGAGATGCCATTACGGTAATAATACCACAAGTGTATCTATTGGACATTAATGATGTGTTAATCTTATTATATTGGTCTAAAAAATACAAACGGGACTTGCCATTAACTATAGATTTACAATAAATGCAATTTGCTTTAAAATGGGCACGGATATTTAAAGGGGAACAATACATTTAATTCCATGAAATACAGATTGTCGTCAGAATATATTGAATGATGAGAGGGAAATAGCACCCTGCAGAAACTAACACAGAATAGAAATCAACAGAAATGTTTCAATAAGAAAAGACATTGTCTCTGGGTTAGGTGACACAAAACAATGCATTGGAGGTCTTTCGTCAGTGTGACTGGACAACTTGTGTTCCAGAAATTTTTGTACAATGATCAATCTACAATTTATTTCAATGAGTCAATTTCAACTGTAATGCTGAAAACAATTTAGTCCCACTATGTTGAATTAACTACATTGTATTTCTGGAAATTCTAAAATTCTCTGACACAGGACTTGGCATGTAGATTTACCACTGCGGTATACCGATTTTTGGTGATGTAATATTTCAGACAGTAAATTGAAGTTTTGTGATGTGTTTGAATTTTGTATTTCAGTATACTTGTAGGCAGTGAATTTATCGGTGCCATCATTGGTAAACAGGGACAAACCATTCACAACATTACCTCACAAACAAAAGCAAGGTAGGTAACTCAATACCGTTACCAACTTATTATTGAGGCACAACATATATTTTGATATCTCCAAAGTATTAGGGCTGCTTTTTGTTAAGGTTTAAGTCTCAGTTGAGATTTATTTTGTACCCGATAGGTACTTTTATTTGACTGAATTTATACAAGTTTCTTCAAAATGGTGAAGGTTAAAAAGATGTGACCGGTACAATAATATTGTCATGGATGTGACTTGCTATTAAACAAGAAACAATTTCACCCTGATAATGTTTGTCAATCTAACCAATACACATAAGTGTTATAACAAAATCTTAAAATGGAGTTTAGTATTTCCAGTTAAATGAACTTATCAATCGCCTTTTACTCGTGCAAGGACTGCAAAGGAATAAGCACGTCAGACTGATTTTAAGATAAACCAGAGATTCATAATTAGAGACCAAACGAGGCTTCTCTGCAGTTTGTATTGTTAGGACAACTTTTCCTGTGCGTTTGTATTATCTGTGATCGTGCCGTGGCAAGAAATGGTCTCTTGACTGTCGGCCTCTTTTTCTGTTGTAAGAGTCGAAAAACGGGTATGAACACTTCAGTATGAAATTCTAGATAATCACTTTATTTTGTCAAAATTCTACAGGATAACATATATTTCAATATGTATCGAAATATGTCTATTCTGGTGATTCACCTTTTTATGAAGATTACAGTGTACAAGCATTTTATAAAACCTTGCTTGTGATTTCTTATTTTCAGAGTGGATATTCACCGCAGGGATGGTCAGGCAGTATCAACTGAAACTGTAAGTGGACATGTGATGCTGCATCAAGATTAAAACTTGGTCCAGTAGCAGTAAAACTAGGCGGGGGGATAAGTTTCTTCTCTGCCTGTCTTGTCTGTACACAATGCCAAAGTTTGTCAGCACTCCAGCGGCTTCATTTCTTGAGGGATTTTGATCAAACTTCACACAATGATAATAGACTATGATATCTCAAGACAAGTGCGATTTTCAAGTACTAAGTTCAAAGGTCACTTACTATTTTAGCAGAGGCCACTATAAGGGAAAAGAAAAAAGTATAGTATGATTGTCAAATTATAAGATTTTTCCAGAATTGAAGTAGGGGGTGAGGAGAACTTTAACCACTTGGTTGCACTATACAAATACAAATATTGAAATAACAATTTGAAAAAAATGTACCCCCACATCGTATTTACTTCATGTGAATCCAGTACTTGGTTATGATGATTGGAAAAAAAATGGAGCAGTGTCACTGTAATGACAAAACTATTACCGCCCCAGTCTGATGCCAATTCTACTGGACAAGCAAATTTGTGTAGTCTGAAAAATTTGAAGTTGGCAATTTAGATGTGTTAGATTAATATTTAGTCAGTTTTGAACGTAAAAACACGAAAGCTTGAAGGCTCCGATATATACAAAATAAATCCTTAAAACTTGTTTTTGATGACTGTTCTTGTGTTTTGTAGCCTATAACAATAAAAGGAAGTCCAGAAAGCTGTTCAGAAGCATGTAAAGAAATGATGACAATTGTTCAGACAGAAGCCCAGAAATACAACAAAGGGTAAATTTTGTGACAAAGTCTTGGTTGTTGGTAGGGTAACTAAACCTTTTGTGTTGGGTAAGCTGAAAATGAAGAAAATTCAACTAATAATTGTTTCTTTAAAACTAAATCTACAAATAAATTTACTTGCCTGATCTCAAATTTTGGTTGTCCAGGAGGTCGGGCAAGTTGATTTTTATACCCCTAAATGCTGGTAGTTGAATTTACTTTGGTACTAAGTGCCGGTAGTTGATTACACTTTGGCAGCAGGTGCTAGTAGTTGAATAAAGACAAATTAACCATTTGTTTTATAAGTAAATTGATTCTTGATAATGTCAAATTAAAGTTAGCAACTAGCAAGCTAGAAGTGGTTTGCAAATGAGCCATCCCCAAACCTCAATATTTACACTAGGGGGAGGGAGCTTATTGGTATATGAATTAAGGTGTTGCCCTAGCTTGTCCAAGAATGATACTTCAGTAAAAGCTTCTGGTGCGTGCCCACTTAGCTGTATACACGGTTTCCATTGGACCTTAGCTGGTGTGGGAACAAATTCCCAAACATACTAACAAATAAAAGATAGAAGCAATGTAGACACTGGGGGAAAAGTGACTCCCAATTTATGTTTATATCTTGTTAACTGTAATTGGCCATTAAGTATATATATATTTGTATCTTTTTCAGGGATTACCCATTCAAAATTCTATGTCCAAACCATTTATGTGGGCGTATTATTGGAAAACAAGGCAATGTCATAAAGAACTTCATGGACAAGACAAACACACACATAGTTGTATCCAGGTATGTATATAAACAGATATCGACAAGGATGGCTAGTAGTAGTAAATTTAATGAAGGTTGATTGGGGAACTCAGCGGCAATTGAGAATTGATGGGGAACCGAGTGACTAATAGTTTGTGGGGAACTCTGATCCTCCAGAATCGGTGGGGAACTTTGGTGACAATCTGGAGTTGGCGGGGAACTCTGGTGACCCCCGGGAGTTGATGGGGAACTCCAGTGACCCTTGGGGGTTGGTGGGGAACTCGGGAGTAGTTGATGGGGAATTTGGGTGACCATCGGGAGTTGGTGGGGAACCCGGGAGTTGGTGAGGAACTCTGGAGTAGTTGATGGGGAACTTGGGTGACCATCGAGAGTTAGTGGGAAACTGGGGTTATCTTTGGGAGTTGGTGGGGAACTCTGGCGACACTCAGGCATTGGTGGGAAACTCGAGTGACACTCGGGAGTTGTTGGGGAACTCTAGTGACACTCGGGCGTTGGTGGGGACGTAATAATAGAAATTTACAAATCATCAGAGATGTTACATCGCCTGTTTTTTATGAAGGAGGGGAAATCATTTTGTGGTAAAAAATAATCTATTTTTTCTGGGATAGAGGGAAAACTCAAATTAATTGAAAAAGCAATCTGGGAAATTGAGCCAAATAAAGGAAATGATGATTGGATGTAGGAACAGTATTACTGTATTGACGATCAACTTACCGCCCCAGTCTGATCCTTCATATGATCAATTACAACCTCTTGTGTCAAGTTTTCGTGGATTTCTAATGGACATTTGTCCGGTTAAAAGGTGATGATAACATATTGCTGAAGTAATTGAACTTGAGAATTAATAGAGTGGACCTGCATAGTTTAGTGATTGAATAGGCGATGTAGAATCCAGATTCTCTGGGATTTGAAATTTAATACCGAGCCGAAATATTTGGCGAAGAAAGAGTTAAATGTCAGAAATATGGTGCTTGCTTTTCTCTTTTGATGTATGAATGGACATATCTTTAGTGCTCTGACCACTTTGTACTAATATACACAACACACTTTGTGTAAGGTTGAGATTGTCCTCTCATCTCGCCTTGTGTTTCTTCATAACTCTGGCTAAACTCATAAACCCAGTATAATTCTGCTTTTATTTCACTATCGCTTACATTTCTTTCTCATTGAAATCATTGTGTCCATTCAAATTCTGTTAGGATTCAAGTGAACAATAAATTGAATTGACATAAACTTACATTCCTAACAAGCTAAGACAGATATGTGACTAAATTATTTCTATTTCAATATGTGTATGAAGTTTAGCTTGCTTATAATATAAATTTGTTTGTTTTTTATTTTTGAAAATTAAAGTTAAATCTGTTATTACAGTGTAACATAGAAACATTTTTGTCTTCCAGTGCTGGAGGTGGCCAGGGGTAAGATAATGATGGAAAAAATCACTTTCTAGATTTTCCTTGATATGCTGATAAATACTACAATTATTCAGTTTTAAATGATGATGCAAAAATAAATTCAAATATCCCTGTTTAACTTTTAGTCCTTATTAAAAACCAATTTTATACAGCAGTTATTTATTTTATGCATAATTATTTATGGAATGTATAAACATATAAAATTCTTTTTGTAATTGAAATACTGAGAAAGAACGGGAAAGCTTGATTTACTGGGTATATGAGTATTATGACTTGAGCTAAATATGACAATTAATTGGTTATGTTCAGTAAATGATGATTGGATAATGGAGTAGTTCTGCTGCAGTGACATCACAATTACCGCCCCAGTCTGATACTGTCTTACTGCATAGCAACAATAGTCTTGTTATTACTTACCAAAACATTGAAATAGCCGGAAAATTATTATAAGTTAAAAAATGGATATAAATTGAATTTGCTTGACGTCTTGTTGTGTCAATTGCACATGTTTAAACTTGTAGTGTGGCTGATGCAAACAACATGTATGTGGATCGAGTTGTCACTGTGACTGGATCAGTCGAAAACGCAAGTCAAGCAGAGAGCCTGTTGTCAGACAAGATGAGGAGGTGTTTCGATCAGGACCAGCATGGATATATGGTAAATAGATACTTATGACATTAAAAAATGAGGGGCGTCGCCTAATGAAGACCATGTTGGAAATGATAACAGGATGCTTTGATATTTAATACTAATGTTAGTCTGTACTTGTTTCCAAAGAAAACAATGCAGGAAGATTCCTGATGCTGTAAATGTATTATCAGCCTCTCATTAAATAATGTTGGGACAATTATCTATAATCGATTATCAACTGGTTAACACCCACAGGTTATGAATTTTGACATACCTTCGTTTGGGATCCGTCGCCATCAGCCGAATTTACAGCATATTGTCAATCTGTTTGTGACCACAACTCTACATTTCTTGATACCCAGAATTTCGATGAAAGATTGGTAGAAATAATTTGAAAATTATCATTTTGGAGGGGAAGGGATGTGGGCAGCTTTGCGAAGTAAGGAATCTTCACGATAGATTTCAGTGAAAGTTTGTTGAAAGGAATTAACAGAAAGTTTATGGCTTTCATGGTTGTAGGGTCAGATCAGCATGTTCGGTGGGATGCCACCCATGGCTCCAGGAATGATGCCAGGTTTCAGCAATTACCAGGGAGTACGACCACCTTTCGGACATTACCCTCCACCCATGGTAAGTTGCTTTTTGGTCGTCCTATGTTATTTAGTGCAAGTTTTATCCCAGAAGTCGAGTAGGGGGTGTGAAGAGAAATTCATTTATTTGGGCGCACTATAAAAGTACAAATACTAATACCCCCACAACATGAATATTTGACTAATGCAGATCCAGTACTTGGTTATGATGACTGGAAAAAAAATGGAGCAGTGTCACTGTAATGACAAAACTATTACCGCCCCAGTCTGATGCCAATTCTACTGGACAAGCAAATTTGTGTAGCATGAAAATTTGACTACCCTGCACACATGGTGTATTTCCAAAAATTTGATTCGAATCTCACAATCTGAAAAACTAATTGTGTCTATGATAAAAATGTCCCTGACTACCTTCCAGACAATCCTCCAGCCATCGTAATTTCCCCCCCCAAAAAATTGATTCCCACAATCTGAAGAGTTTCAGCTTCCTTGATGAAGATGTTACATGCAGATAAACTTCACTCTTTTGGTGCATGCCATAGTCTTGTACAGTTCATTCCATAGTCCATTTATAACCATTTATGTAATTACACAAGGACACAAGTTTGGGGAATTAGGGGAAATACAATCCGAATTTGGGGAAAGGCAATCAATCCAAGTTTGGGGAAACACAATCCAAATTTGAAGAGCATCTGTTTAAATCTTTGGTCTAAGAATTCAGAAGTGAAGATTAAAACTCGGTTTTGCTTTTTGTCACCACATAAGATAATGAGTAAATCAGCAATGAAATCGCATATAAATATATATGACGTGCGATTCATATGTTGCTCTAAAGTGATTCTGAAATGGATTCATAACAATTAATCACTGGGTAGATATTTCTAGGAAGTGGTGCCCTTTAAAGTATCGGTTTTCTTTTACCTTTCAAACTGATATTCAAATGTAGTTGCTAGCAAATGAATATTGAGAGATTATTGTATTTATTGTAAAAATGGCATATTTGAAGTTGGCAATAAGGAGACCATCAGAATTAACAAGAAACTAATCGAGCATGAATATGAATTGTTGTTGAAAGAAAACATTTTCTTGCCAGGCCTGAATGAATGTAAAATACTACGTACTTGTTTTAGCAACAAGAAGGTTACTATCCTGGAAATATGGGCTATGGAGGCAATGCACCAATGCCACCTCCAGAACTGGAAGTGACATACCTATACGTCCCAGAGAACACTGTTGGATCAATTATTGGGAGCAAGGGCGCCAATATTAAGGACATAAGCAAGTCTACAGGAGCAAGAGTCAAGGTAAGCAAGGTTATGATAGTTGGAATGTTAAAAGTGGTCCTGTATCTGGGAGTCTGTATCATAATATCCAGTTCTATACCTTGTCATATTCTGGTTGTCAAGGTTATATTGCAAAGGTTCAGATAAATTCCCAATCAAATTTTAAACACTTAATATTTCATAAAAATGCAGAATTTGCTAGAAATTATAATTAAAAAAAAATTTTGAACTAAAAATAAGAATAAAATTTTTTCGAGTCAGGACAATTTTGGTGGGTTGGTTGGCTAATGGCAAACAAACAATATTTTAATTGAGGCCCGAATTAGATGCTTGTGAGCATTGGTTTGGGGTAATTCGTTTATCTTCCTACAATCTACTCATATGTTACGAGATAAAATGAAATCTAATGCATATGATGTGTCTGACCAAGCTGTTAAAAGTTCTCAGAATTATTTGACTTGTTAATGTAAATAAAAACTTAAGGCATTACTTATTTTTTTAATGTAAATAACTCCATTATTACTTTTGTTATGAATGTGATTATTCAGATTATCCAGCCTAGTGCAAAGGAGCCAAATGGCGAGAGGAACGGGCAAAATATCCAGGAGAGACGATGTATTATCACAGGGTCTCCAGAAGCTCAATTCCAGGTAAGATACACAGCATGATGGGTCATGGTAATCCGAGGTGTCGGGTTATAGCACAGGAGTGGTGTGATCCAAATACTCGATGATCATCAATATTTGGGTGAAAGAATAAAGTTAAGTGAAACAAGAGGAAAATGTGACAAATATGAAATCCTTGATATATTAAGATTGATTTGCACTATTCAATTATACAAGTTCCTTTTCTGTGATATGAAAAATGAGGAAGGTTTTTACAGGCAAAATAGATGAGGGGGAAGAATGAGAATTTTTAATCTGAAAGGTCTAGTTGTGGTTGTGGCCCAAATATAGGGTGGGAATCTAATTGGTTTCAAAAAATATAACCAAGAAACTAACTCCCTAGGGTTTTTTATAAAACTTGATAATTTTTGGGATAAATGAGGATAGAAAATATGTGGAACACCGAGGTGACATCATTTCAAAATGTTTACAACTTGGTCTTGTGAAGGATAGAAAGGGGAGGAATGGAGGGATGGCCTGGTATAGTCTTCTATGTGTTCTAGTGAACCAAATGTCCAATGATCAACTTTGTTAGTTATTTTTAGTCAGCATCCAGTGTAGATCATTTAAAGTTTTCTTTGATTAAAATTGTATAAGATGTATTATAAATGGGCGAAACTCTTGAGACTAGCTGGAGATTCAGATACCTTCCATCACAAGGTTAAGATAGTTATGGTTTATGATGATTGGAAGCTTGGAACAGTTTGACTGTGATGACAATATAACTACCGCCCCAGTCTGAAGCCATATTGTCCACATTCCAAAATGTTTACAACTTGGTCTTGTGAATAAATGAAAAAAAGGGGAGAGAAGAATGACCTGGTATAGTCAAGAATTCATGATAACCAATTTGTTAAATTGAACCCAATGTCCAAAAATCAATTGTAATCAGTAGAATTTCACCGTTTATGGTTTACATCAAATTGTGTACCTTGAATGCAATTCGCTTTTGATTATAAACATTTATAAACTGTCAGGTGATGTATTGGTATCTTGCTTTTAGGAGTTAATTTACAATTTCTAATGAATGTGCTTTATTGGTTATGAACCGTCGGCATCCAGTGTAGATCATTTGACCTTTAAACCTTTCCTTTGATAACAAATTTATAATATGATGTAATTAATATAAATGGGCGGGAACTCCTGAGACTAGCAAGATATTCAGATACCTTTCCATCAAAAGTTAAGATAGTTATGGTTTATGATGATTGGAAGCTTGGAACAGTTTGACTGTGATGACAATATAACTACCGCCCCAGTCTGAAGCCATATTGTCCACCATTCCAAAATGTTTTCAACTTGGTCTTGTGAATAAATGAAAAAAAAAGGGAGAGAAGAATGACCTGGTATAGTCAAGAATTCATGATAACCAATGTGTTAAAGTGAACCCAATGTCCAAAAATCAATTGTAATCAGTAGAATTTCACCGTTTATGGTTTACAGTTGGAATGCAATTCGCATTTGATTATAAAAAATTATAAACTGTCAGATGATGTATTGGTATCTTGCTTTTAGAAGTTAACTTTACAATTTCTGATGAAGAATGTGCTTTGTTGGTTATGAACCGTCAGCATCCAGTGTAGATCATTTGACCTTTAAACCTTTCCTTTGATAACAAATTTATAATATGATGTAATTAATATAAATGGGTGGGAACTCCTGAGACTAGTAAGAGATTCAGATACCTTTCATCAAAGGTTAAGATAGTTACGGTTTATGATGATTGGAAGCTTGGAACAGTTTGACTGTGATGACAATATAACTACCGCCCCAGTCTGAAGCCATATTGTCCACCATTCCAAAATGTTTACAACTTGGTCTTGTAAATGGTGGAAAGAAGAGTGAGGGATGGCCTGGTATATCAAAATATAGTGAAGAATTTGATAACAAATGTGTTACAGTGAACCCAATGTCCAATAATCGACTGCAATCAGTAGAATTTCACCGTTTATTGTTTACATCAAATTGTGTATCTTGAATGCAATTCGCATTTGATTATAAAACTTTGGAAAATTTATAAACCGTCAGAGATGATGTATTGGTATCTTGCTTTTAGAAGTTAACTTTACAACTTCTGATGAAGAATGTGCTTTATTGGTTATGAACCGTCGGCATCCAGTGTAGATCATTTGACCTTTAAACCTTTCCTTTGATAACAAATTTATAATATGATGTAATTAATATAAATGGGCGGGAACTCCTGAGACTAGCAAGAGATTCAGATACCTTCCATCAAAAGTTAAGATAGTTATGGTTTATGATGATTGGAAGCTTGGAACAGTTTGACTGTGATGACAATATAACTACCGCCCCAGTCTGAAGCCATATTTTAATTCTCAGGAGTTTTCAACATGAGGAACAATCTTCAAAACCATTAATAAATCTGTGCAAGTTCTTTAAAAAGTATTCTTTTGGTGCAAAAGATCGGCTTGTGTATAGATTAATGTGCTGGAATATTCCAAAAGGGTTCATAACGGTTAATGTGTATTTATTTTGACGTAAAATTTTCTATGTTCACCTGAAAGTTTTATCAAAGGTGAATATTATATTTTTGTTCCGAAAAGTATTATTTTGCAAAATATTGTTTTAAATTATTGTTTCTTCTCTGGAAGTGAGAAGTGTTCTGATTGCAATGGATGGCATAGAAATATGACTGAGGATATATTTTGGTCTTGGGGAATACAATGAGAAAAATGTTGCAGTGCAGGTCAACAGTTATGACATGGTATATGATGATTGGAAGCTTGGAACAGTTTAACTGTGATGACAATATAACTACCGCCCCAGTCTGAAGCCATATCATGTGATGAAATTTTGTATGTTCAGTGGAAAAAGGATGGAAGAACATTTTGAATTCAAAGATTTATTAATAACAGAGGAACCACAGTCTGAAAAGCATTTTGTCACACTGAATTGTCTTTTTACACGGCTCCTACAAAGTGTAATTTGTACAAAAACTTCATGAATACCTGTAATTTTTGAGACCTTTTAAGATTTATTTTCTGGGAAAAATTAAATGTGTAATAAAACAATTCCATCTTTGAAAGGATTGATGCAAGTCTGTGGCGTACATTTGTTAGAAACTCCACTTTTGTGTATGAAATAGAAGTGAAAGAAAAAGTCAGAAGATTGAGATGTCTCCATAAATCATCTATGAAATGAGTCAAATTTGCACTTCTTACAGTTGTTGTTGTTGTTGTTGTTGGGGGGGGGGGGGGGGGGGGGGGAGGAGACCTTGAGTTCCCATCTCTACACTTCTTACATTTGTTGTTGTTGTTGGGGGGAAGACCCTGAGTTCCCATCTCTGTACAATTCTTACATTTGTTGTTGCAGGCACATTTCCAGATTTTCGACCGCATCAAGAAGGAAGGAGGCTTCTCCAGAATGGAGGATGTACACCTAAGATCAGAAATCATGGTACCAAAGGGCATGATAGGACGTATAATTGGAAAGGGAGGCCAGAATGTAAGTTTTTCTTCAGAATACATACAAAGTACATTTTTATTATGTCCGTTTAAAGCACATAATGACATTTTGCATATCATTGCAAGTTTGTTGAAGTTGTTATGCTGCAGAATCATAAAGTGTATATTTAGAAGTAGAATTCAAAAGAGAGACAGATTTCTGTGGTTACAAATCTAGATTAAGGGAGAGTCTGATAATACCTGTATAGAAAAGTAAAATCACAACCAATCAATTGAACTGTGTTGTGTGCATGGTCCAAGAGCTTCAGTGAGTTGAAATTAAATAACGGGAATAATTTCGAATATTACTGAATTTTCTGATGATTTATTTAATGGTAGAATTTGCTTCAAGTCCGTGACCCAACATTAACAGTGGCTGTTTTGTCCACAGGTCCGGGAAATACAGAGAGTTAGTGGTGCTATTGTTAACCTGCCAGAACTTAACAATCAAAATCCCTCTGAGGACGGAGAGGTGCCAGTCTCCATTATAGGCCATTTCCAAGCCATGCAGGCAGCCCAGAGACGTGTACGGCAGCTAGTATCCAACTCATCAATTCCACCTAAACGCAGGCCTAGTCAGCGAGAACAGAACGGCAAACAACAAATGTAAGAGGAGCTGCTCACAAGTGAACTTTGACCCCAGGCCATTCGGGGTTGGGATGTGTTACATGGGAACAAGTTGGCTGCGAAATGATAAAATTCTTTCCTTCCTTTTTATCTCGATCTTGAAAATGTCCTTTAAGCTGCTCTCATTCTCTCCCAGTGTTTCATGTCAATTGTTTGACATGTGTAACCAAAATGTCCTTTGTTATGTCAAAGGCATCAAAATAATTCACTGCATTCTATTAGATCTTTTCTTGCTCAGAATTGAGTGGGTATTTCGTGTGACCAACTTGGAGGTTTTGCGGTAGGATGAGAGAGATATATTTATTATACCTAGTGTATTAAGTTGGAACAAATTTTAGACCATTGTTGATGTTTTCAAATATGCTATGGTCTTTTTTTGTAATAAAATTTATTTTTGATACTTGTTGAGGATTTTTTGTTAGAATTTTTATGACCTGTTTAATATGGGCATTTTTATTTGTCCGACTAATATTATTAAAGAGGAAAATAGAAAAAAAAAATAACAAAAACTGAACCACTTCCAGCAATTAAGCCATTTCTAAATCAGGTCACAAAAACGTTTTGCCCGCATATTGATTGTTCATTATATATTTTAAGTGTCTGCTTGACTTCTTCGCTCTCAAATGTTTTATCGGAGAGCGTAATGTTGTATGGGATCTAGTTTATAGTAGCCTGAGCGTTGCTCCTCTCCGCCTGTTGTTATATTGTTCTCAGTGCTATAAATACTCGTTGGGAGCGAAGCAGTCAGGGCACACACTCTGGGAAAGTGGACAAAATGGAAATGGGCATTTCAATATAAAACTATAATGAACTTGCATACTGCAAATATAGGTCCTCCTCAACTTGTAATGTCATATAAACATTTTCTTTTTCTGATAGCGATTTTATGTTATGATTTAAAAGGGCAGGGATTATAATATGGATACTTTGATAACAAGTCCCTTCTGTGGGGTATAAATCAATGAGCAGGAGTTATGGTAATCATTTCACCTTCTGCAATGTATTTCCTCCAAGTAATTTCAACTTAATTCAAAAGATGGCAGTACCATTTTGATGCCTTTTCTTGAAAGGTTCAAATAGACAACCAGCACGCTGCATCGTTAAAGGATACTTGTCATGACCTGGTCCTAATATCACGGGAGATAATGTGGACACTTGATAAACTACATCAAAATGTGGAAAGATTTAATAGTAACAATTCATTCATTTTAATTTCTTCTTTCGTTATTACCAACGTGTATGTATTGTCAATACAATCATTGACATCTTGTGTAAAAACTATGATCTATATATATATATAGTTATACATTGAAGCATTTTGTATCTAGCAATTTTTTTTTCTTTTCGTTATTGAATTAAATTCTTGTAACTGATATGTGCCGAAGATGGTATCTAATATTGAATGATGTTAAATGTTTTACAGTTGATGATTCAATTTGGGTAAAAAAATATTTAAAAAATTACTTTAAAAAAAAAATCAACATACATTAACTTTTTGTTTTCACAATTTTGTGTTTAAAATCTTCAAGAGTCAATGTTGAAGTTCACTGTTTTTACCATTTATGGTAGTTGGGTTATACAATATTGTGCTAGTTTTCATTCAGAGTGTTGTCAATAATACCTGTTTCATTTTAGTATGGATATTACACAATTGCAAAGAGCCAAGTCTTGGACCCTGTGTACCCTTTTTAGACGTCCTTGAATCCCCTCGCCCACCCCTATTTGTTGTACCCTGTATAGCAAGATGCATTTTATGAACTTTTTATTTGTCAAATGCTGAAATTTACTAACCTGAGGATGAGTAGAGATGATTTACAAAATTAACCTAACCCCCAAAATGCCTGTAATTTTTTGGATCCATGTGACGGCTCCGGTATGGCCAGTACTGATATATAATCCATTTGCCGAGTCGGTCATGAAATTTAAAGTTAACTCCAGGGATTTACAGAGCAGCATTTTTGCTTGGTGTTTCTATAGATGACCAGGCTGGCATACAGTTTGTCAACTACCTCATTACCTAAGAGGAATGATTTTTTTTTCATTGTCATTTTACCACAGTAGATTGTATGTGTTTTGTGATGTTCAAGACTTGGCTCGCCTCGCCAGCTTTTGACCGGGCATTTCTTTGTTGATGAAGTAATATGCAATGTAGACATTTGTCAAATCATATAACCTTTTATGACTGTAGTTTCTGCTTAGTATGAAATATGGAAAATACCAATAGAGAATTTGTTTTCACTACTATACACAAGTATTGTCAAAATGTATAGTTTAAACATTTTTGAGAACTTTTTTGAGTTGATCTGTTTCATTATACAGACTTTGGTACATAGAGAGCAGTATTGCATGTGATGTATCCATTTTTCAGTTCTCGTTTTTCTTTTCTCCTTTGCCGAGATGTTTTGTGTACATGATGATAAAGATGTTAATCTTCGTACCTTATAACAACATGACAACAGGGATGACTGTTGACCTCTTACAACAGAAATAACTTCACTATCTGCTAACTGATACTGATGCTAGGCAGGCCCAGTACACACTCTGGTGGGTACTGTGGCCAGGAAAGTATGGCCAGCACACTATAGCAGACTGATCGACGGGGACAGACAAGTGTATTCAACACTGCTCTATCTGTTCTTGTCATTTTGCAATATAACTTCTGTTTGTCTCCCTTTTCTACCAGGAAGATTAAAAGTATTCTAGTTTAACCATTGTTTTCTTTTGTTTTTTAACTCTATACATTGACGATCAGGCCTGTATTCATGAAACTGTACTCGCACTTAAATACATTTTTGTGCTTACTCTCAAATACTTCTAGTATTAAATCTATGCTCAACCAAATTTCCTTTAAATAATAGATTAGCCGGTAACAGTTTAAAAGAAAAATCTAAACATTAAAAGTAATATCTCAAATGAAGTCTTTCCACAATTCCTTCAAATCATTGAAATTTTACTGTGGATTTATCACCAAAACGTATTATGATCACAAAATGTGTCCTTGAGTATGTGAACAATTTCATGAATACAGGCCTTAGAAGTGTCATGATGTGCTGTTTCCGTCTACCCCTCGCAAAGAGGGTATAAAGTAATCATCGTCTGCATTTTGTACAATTACCTTTTGTATACAATATCTTCAACCCCTCAACACGCATCCTAACCAAGGTTTACACCCGATTAGGTTTTTCAAAGTTAAAGGGCAAAGGTCGTGCTTTATCACGTAAAGAAGTGGCCCATGGGCCTAATTGTCACATGACTTTATTAGCCCATCATCAGATGGTGGGCTATTCAAATTGCCTTGCATCCGTGGTCCGTCCGTAAACAATTGTTATCACTATTTCCCAGAAAGTACTCTAGGGATCATTACAAAATTTCACATGCACCTTCCTCTTGGTCCCTATTTGTGCATATTGTATTTTTAGAGTGATCGGGAAAACAACATGGCGGACAGGTGGCCATCTTGGATTTTGACATTTGAAGTTTGTTAGCCCACCATCATCAGAAGGTGGGCTATTCAAATCGCCCTGCGTCCGTCCGTAAACAATTCTTGTTATTGCTATTTCTCAGAAAGTACTGAAGGGATCTTTCTCAAATTTCATCTGTAGGTTCCCCTTGGTGCCTAGTTATGCATATTGCATTTTCAGACCAATCGGAAAACAACATGGCCGACAGGCAGCCATCTTGGATTTTGACAATTGAAGTTTGTTATCGCTATTTCTCAAAAAGTTTTGCATTTTGCATTTTGAGACCAATCGGAAAACAACATGGCCGACAGGCAGCCATCTTGGATTTTGACGATTGAAGTTTGTTATTGCTATTTCTCAGAAAGTCCAGAAGGGATCTTTCTCAAATTTCATATGTAGTTTGCCCTTGGTGCCTAGTTATGCATATTGCATTTTTGGACCAGTTGGAAAACAACATCGCCGACAGACATCCATCTTGGATTTTGACAATTGAAGTTTGTTATCGCTATTTCTCAGGAAGTACTGAAGGGATCTTTCTCAAATTTCATATGTAGGTTCCCCTTGGTCCCTCGTATTGCATTCTGGGACCAGTCTGTCCTGAAAACAACCTGGCAAACAAACGGCCATTATCGCTAAATCTCAAATTTCTTATATAGCTAGGATTCCCTTGTTTGAAAAGTACTGGAGAGATGTTTCTCAATTTGCACAGGTTAGTAAAATGAAGGGAAAAGTAGAGATGAGATCAATCTGACATAGAACCTATAAAGATCATTCAATGGTGGGCGCCACGATCCCTCTGGGATCTCTTATCGCTAAATCTCGAAAAGTACTGAAGGGATCTTTCTCAAATTTCACATGCAGATTTCCCTTGGTCCCTAGTTGTGCATATTCCATTTTGGGAGCGATCGGAAATATATATCGAAGGTGAGGTCTCCAGAACCGAATGGTGGACGTGGAGAAAAAGCAGCATCAACTGGTTAGATGCTAACCAACATCTAAGTTGGTTAGATAGAACTTCACGTTAGTTTGATTGGTTGAATGATTGATAATTAATTGATCATGCTCTTTCTTTACATTGACACCCATTAGAGTTACTTACGCTGTAACCCCTGGAAACTTGAGTTTTTCTGCGGAGGGGGAGTATGTAACCCTGGTAACTTCCGTTAGCTTATTTGGTTGAATGTAAGACTAGTAAGCTAGAGGTCCCGGGTTCGATCCCCAGCAGAAACATTGGAATGTAATTTATCATGCCCTCGGTTTACATTTGTCTTCTTTAAAAATCATGTAACGACACAGGACTTTCACAAATGAGTTGTGTCCAGGACATGTAGAGTTCTCCGTTTGACCATAGTACAATAATTATGCATGTAATGAGCATTTGTAATTTTGAAACTGAACAGAAAACAGTTAAAATTTGTTACCGATATTTCTTTGAATACTAATTATGGATCTTCTCCCAGTTATCATGCACATTCCCTTTAGTTCCTTAGTTGTGCATGGTAAACAGGTGTCCATTTTGAATTTTGTCAGTTAAAGCTAGTACGTTGTGTCAGAATTCATTATGTCTATAATACCTGGTACATCTCTTATTTCAATGAATTTGTAATGTTATTTTGATAAAACTAAAAGACAAGTTCAAAACATTTCAGCATTTTATTAATGATCATAATTTGAAAAAATCAATATGGTCATTTAAATTTATTAATTTTAACAACCATAACATTAATTTCATTTACTTGAAATTAAAATTTGGCTCATGCCAACATGCATGTCTACGTATAATGGTATCACAGAACATATATACGATGCTTGCATACTTTTCAAGCAGTATTTTTTATACAACAAATGCCAAAAAAAGAGGTTGGGGGGGGGGGGGGGGGGGGGGGGGGGGGGGGGGGGGGTATATAGCTCGAGTTTCCTCTGACCCTAGACTGGATGTTAAGACATTTTGACAGACATCGGTCTAGATCTTGTGTTTTTTGGACATTTGTTGATCAAAAAGTCTTAATGGGCCTTGTAAGGCCAGAGGGAACTTAAAGATGGGAGGCACACCGTGTTTTTTTTTTCTGTTGTGTATTATTGAATTTTGTTAATATGGGTTGGCATTAGGAAAGATGGTTTTGCAATTAATTAATGAAACATAAAAAATTTAATGCCCACATTTGAGCTGTTGTTTTTTCCAGGAACCTCATATATACATGTTTTGTTATCATATTAACACTGCCCAGCACATGTTAGTTATCTGCAAACAGTTTCCCTTCCATAACAAGGATTTATTCGCAATGACTCACAATCAATCTACACAAACAATGAGCATCATTAGAATAAAGAATATAAAAGCCTGGAACTAAAACCGTTCGGAATGGACATGGAATAAATAATGATACACGGACATAAAGGGATGTAAAAGCAACATACAAATCTACGATTCAGAAAAAATACAAATAAAATAATCATTTAAAATCAATCGTGAGCTCAATGTAAATTGGTCTGTAACAGACGGTACGTTGGGGGACCTGGGTATTGATGAGATTTAACACAAAATGTTGTCTCCTCTTATCACTGGGAATCAACATAAAACCCCAGCACAGTATATATATGAAACAACGTTTTTTTATGGACATGTCTCGGGGCGGATGTGGGTTTTTATGGACCATGTGGGTTTAAATGGCTTTAATTCAGTCTACATCTGCTGTCGTATTTTCAAGTTTAATTACAAAACTTTTATTTATTCCATGGTTGAGACGTCATATTCATAAACCAGTGTTTACATATTTATTGAATATAAGAGATGGATTTAATCAATTGCAGAAAAAAATTGAACGTAAAAAAAATAAGAGAAAAAAAAAGAGAAGAAAATAAGACTAGTTGGTTCTCTTTAAGTAAGGAAGATAACTTGTATATATTTTTTTGCAACATGTTACCTTAAAAATGTTACTTTAAACATGTTACCTTACAAATTTTAAATCTGATATATAGAATCTGAGAAGAACTCGGAGAACGATATATATGTTCAGCCTGACAACACTAGAAATGACTACTTGTCACATACCGGTATATACAATATAAACACTGACTTACTTTAAATGGCTGCAAAACTACCAAATATAAGTCGGCCATATCATTAAATCTTTTTTCAATAAATGAAACAATCATTAAAATTTCAACAATATATAACAATATTTGATACAACATGTAACAATGAATTAACTGTATACTCACAATGATGAATTTTAAACAATGATCTTTTCATGACATGTAGTTTCATAATCATTTTATGATAACACACATTTTTGTATTGATGTATAACACGGAATCTCGTTATGTACAATCTCGGCCTCATTAAACAAACCTGGGCATATTTAGTAATATTTTTCCAGTTAACAGTCTTACAGGACTCGTAGGCCTTTTATTAGGTATACATTACACTAACCCATTTGTGTTGTTCGGGATGAAGACATTACAACCATTTATTCTAAATATTGTAATTAATCCAAGTGGTTTTAATCACCACATACCCAAGCCTCACCAGTAGTAGCAGTAAGTGGCAAGACTAGTGGGCCAATAAATTACCAAATTACTGGCGATACTTGGGTATGTTGTGATTGAAACCATTTGGAATAATTTTTATATTTCATTTCGTGGCCCTGCGTATCTTTCCATACCCAACGCACATCACCCCACTGATTTACCCAATACACTCAGAACTGATGTTGGCTCTACCTCTTTAGTTAATTAATCGTAAATATTGTACGACACACGGAATATCACCATTCTGACATTATCAATACATGACGATGGGATAACATCACATAACTGTTCTGGCGAAGAAAAATCTACCTTCAAGTCAAAATTTGGAAATGAATTTCAGACTTTTTGCTTATTTTCTCATTAATACGAGTTCTGTGATAAACAGAATCTTACATTCGTGGTTATGATAAACAGAATCTTACATTCGTGGTTATGATATACGGAATTTGTTAAACTTTACAATAATTCAATGTGTCACCTAAATGCTTGTGACGTATCAAATTAAATTTGTTTCCATATCATATCCACCCATATAAGATACTGGACTTTTTATCAACAGATGCCGAGATTTCGTGTTATATGGAGAATTTTACATATACACAGGAACCTTAATGTAACCTTCAGGTTTCTGAATTACATGAACATATAGGGTACACAACAAATATGAGATCAACAATATACAGTCTACCCGTCTATCAGCACTATCTTCTCTTGTTCATGTCTTCATTAATAACTTATTAAGTAATACTCCTTCAAAACAATATCACTTATTTAACAAAATCAATCCATGTTCTCCTTTAATTATCAACACTGTGTAACTGAAAAAATCCAATCAATTTGAAACCGGGGTCCAAACTCAATTTAAAACTGGGGTCCAAATTTGACCCAAACCATACATAATCCTATCAGTCACGATACAAAAATATGTACAGCAATGGGATTTTCCAATTAAATGACACAAATTTCAGTTATACATTTTAATATGAAATTGATATGAACATTTCTCTGATGGTTCATAATAAAGTTTTAGTCATTTATTTTTTAAATTCAAACTAAAAGAACATTTCCAATATATAAATGTATCGGTGGTTTGGAGGACTATTTGAGATTGGCCTTTTTTTTCTGGAGCTTGATTTATATATATTTTTGAAACATGAAACTATTGTTTCAGAACAGAAATACAATGTTTTTAATACAATAATCTTTAAGTATCATATACATTGTATTACACACTGTAGTTAAATCATAAAATTTTAAATATTTAACAAACTAACTACATAATCATTTTTTACCCATTACCGTTTTAAACATTTAATTTAAAACTGGTTTCTTTTTTAATTTAATAAGGAGGATAATTTGTTATCTCCACAGGAGAAAAATGGTAATATATTTAAAGAATAAAAAGGATGACAATGACAATCTCATAACAATACTCAGAAATGTCACCAATCATTGGTTTGTTTTCAAAGCATGATGATATTTCAAATATACAATTACATAATAAAATTCTCTTGGCCATTTTTCTTGAAAAAGCAAATTAAAAAGCATACATCTAGTATCACAAAAGTTTGGACTACCTTGTACCATATCTATACTGTAATAAGCCCATTCTTTGTCTTTAGGTTTTAGTAAAATACCAAACAAATTGGTGGTAGTATTTCTTTCAATCTAATTAAAATTAGACTTGTAATTACCACTCATCTACAATACACTGCAATACAAGTATTGTATCGTAGATTATTGTAGAGGAATGGAAATTACAAGTCTAATTTTAATTAGATTGTATATCTTTGTTCTGTTACTGAATTAGTCTGATAATCCCTGGTTCTGATGAGCTAGACCCTTCCTTTTGTCCTAAGCTGTGTCTGGGTTTATTACAGAATAAATATGGTAATAATACAATATTTATATTGAAAGAAAAAATTAACCTGCTACTAAAGTTTGGAATGTGAATGTACATAAGAAACTGTTCCTTAAGTTTTTAGCAGTGACAGATACCATGATTTTAGATTTTTTTTATTCATTAAAACAATTCATATCCATAAAAGTGACCAAATAAAGATGGATAAAAATATAAATATTTATCAAATAAGTTACATATATAATAACATAATGATATAAGATGTGAAACGGTGAAAACCTAATTTTAAGAAAACTTCCGAGTTAAATATTTGAACCTAAAGGTCACTTTGTATAACATTGAAATATTCATCAAAATGATAAATTTATACAGAGGCTTCTGTCATATTTCATACATGATTTTTCTGATACAGCAGTTTTGACAACAGATTAAGATAATAAAGTGCTATTTTAGATATCCTGGCATAAAGGACATATTCATTCTATGATAAATTTCTAAGTAATCAATCAAGGACATTTATTCTGCTGTTAAAATTGAAAGCAGTGTGATTTGTTAACTGTAAATCACAGGGGTTTGACATGTTCCTATGATTCAGTGTAAAATATTAAACCCCAGGGTCTGATTCTCAGACAAGGGCAGGAACTTCGTCAATGATCTGGGGGTCAGACCCTGATATTAAATTTCATTCAGGGTCATATGAACGTGTCTGGCCCCTGAGATTTTAATTTTATCATTTACTTTATATGAACTCCAAATTGCTACGGATAATTAATCTATTACCTATTGCACATGATTACACAATTTTTTTTTTACAAAACTGTTTCTTATCAGCAATTATACAATATATTATTCTGATCACACAACTTTTTAGTAAATATTGATTCAACCACACCTCTACACTATAAAGAAAATTTCAAATGATTTATTTGCCCAAAACAACTTTACTGACATACAATATGATCCAGTCCTTATCAATATTTTATAAAACAGATTTAATACCACAGAATCTGTTTTGTAATTTTAATATCAAAATTTTATATCTGTTGTATGTTTTTGGTGGGATTTTTGTAAAATATAGAGTGATCCCTCACATGAGAGAAGGGAAAGAACTCTTGAATGACAAGTAGACTATAAAAGATTTTAAAACCTGGTAAAAGCATAATAAAACACTGTTAACACAACCAGTAAAAGATATCTCTTTAGATTCATCCATTAAAATCTATCATAATTATTTCATTACAATCAACAGCCATTGTTGAATACATAAACTATTTCTTAAACAATTTCATTTAAAATCCATCATACAGTACACCAAGAATTTGTTCTTGTGCCAACAATAAGTTTACCAGGCCTTAACAACTTGCTATATAACAAAACAATGTAACAAAGAGGGTGCTATCACAGTATAGTACATCTCCTTTTTTTCCCTGTGTGTCGGCGTTCCCTCTTTGGGTCCTGAGGCTGGCTGCGTATCACACGGACAAGTTCATGGAAAGCCTTATCGACGTTCAGTGGTGGATCTTTGGCACTAGTTTCTATGTATTGTAACTGTAACATAGCAACACAGAATATTATGTAATGACAAATACTGACTAAAACTTTGATGGTGTTAATAGGAGCAATTTTACTTTTTATTCCATTTTAGTGATGTCACTAAAACAATTGACTAAAATGAATTGACGACATCACCAAATTTGTTATAGTGAATCTCCAATGTGGAAAACTCCAACGGAATTCTAACAAATTAAAACTTGTATGGTTTTAAACTTACCCTCACAAACAGAAAATACCTATACCTGTATGGTTTTAAACTTACCCTCACAAACAGACAGACTTATATGGTTTTGAAACTAATCGATATACGAGGTACCTGTATGGTTTTAAAACTTACCCTAAGGTGTCGAGCCAAGTTGTTGCCCTGTTCGTCGGACACCTTTCGTAGAGCCACCAAATCCACTTTGTTAGCTACCAGTACCATGGGATAGTTATCTCTACAAAAGGAAACAAGACTGCATTAATCAGGTACAACTCGCAGGATTTCAGCATCTGTGTCTTGCTTTGTCAACTTAATGACAGTAGTAATTTCTATATTAATGCTGTTTTCCTGATTATTAAAACTGAAAATAAGATATTGGAATTCATGCTATTTGATGTGATGTCAAATTATTCTATGAATGAGGTTCCGTTGTATACAGAAACCAAATTGTTTGGACTAAGACGGTTCCTCTGTATACAGAAACATAATTGTCAGGCCTAACCAGGATTTTACAGTATAAAGAAACCAGATTGTCTCGAATAACGAAGTTTCACTGGATACACAAAACCAAATTGTCTGGACTAACGAGGTTCCACTGTATACAGAAACCAAATTGTCTGGACTAATGAGGTTCCACTGTATACAGAAACCAAATTGTCTGGACTAACGAGGTTCCACTGTATACAGAAACCAAATTGTCTGGACTAACAAGGTTCCACTGCTTACAGAAACCCAAGTCCACTGAAGACTAATATGAATGCCAATCATTTAATTCAAATCTATTTTACATGCATATATTATCAAGCATTCTACACATTCAAAGTTTGGAAAATGAATTAATGAAAGTGAAGCCGACATTTGTATTTGTCTAAATCGTAAAATTGAAAGACCTACACAATTACACACTGATGTTTTGACATCTGACAGATATTTATGTTCAGTGGAGCAGACATGCAGAATGTACATACTTACATGATTAAATCGTGTAATGTATTTTTGTGAAAATTTTCTGCCTGGAGAAATCTTTAATGTTCTTATATGTGTTTACATACCACCTGCACATATTTAAAATGCACATAGAAAAAAATACATAGTCAGAAATCTTGAAGGGTAAATGAATCAAATTTTCAATTACAACTTCATTAAAATACATTTGTACACCTTGAATACCGGTATATAGGATGTACATTATCCTGTATTTTTACAATACAAAATTCTAAGATATCCCTTGAGATATCAAACTCCCTTATTTTCCACTACCTTTACAACAAGAGGCCCAGAGGGCCTGTATCGCTCACCTGGTTTCATGAGATATGAAACAAGAATGATGCTTACCGGGTAAGTATATTTGTCGCTGGTATTGCTATGTCAATATATCATAAGCATTTTATATGGGTACATGTACATTGGTTTTATTGTAATTCTAAAAATTTTGGCCCCACCCCTCCGCCCCCCGGGGGTTAACACCAACATTTGTACAATTTTGAATACCCACCCCATAACCATGCTACCATACAAATGTGGTTTTTATGTCAAAAAGTAAAATTAATCCATGAAATGAAATTGACTTTGAGCGCAACCCTAAGGGGATATGCTACCAGTCAAATATGAGAGATATCCATTGCTTAGTTTCAGAGAAGTTGTTAATATCAATTCTGCCAAACTGACCCCTTTTGGCCCCTCCCCTCAGCCCCCAGGGGGGTCAGCCCCGATATTTGTACAATTTTGAATCCCTACCCCAAGGGGGTGCTACCAGGCAAATATGAGAGATATACATTGCTTGGTTTCAGAAAAGAAGTTGTTTGTATCAATTTAGCCAAATTGATCCCTTTTGGCCCCGCCCCTCAGCCCGGGGGGCCATGGGGTCAGCCCCACCATTTGTACAATTTTGAATCCCGACCCCAAAGGGGTGCTTCAAGTCAAATATGAGCAATGTAGCGTTCTGAGTGGTTATTCAATGAAGCGTCCCGAGTGTAGTAATTCGATGTAGCGTCCCGAGTGCAGTTATTCAATGTAGCGTCCCGAGTGCAGTTATTCAATGTAGCGTCCCGAGTGTAGTTATTCAATGTAGCATTCTGAGTGGTTATTCAATGAAGCGTCCCGAGTGCAGTTATTCAATGTAGCGTCCCGAGTGCAGTTATTCAATGTAGCGTCCCGAGTGCAGTTATTCAATGTAGCGTCCCGAGTGTAGTTATTCAATGAAGCGTCCCGAGTGTAGTTATTCAATGTAGCGTCCTGAGTGTAGTTATTCAATGTAGCGTCCCGAGTGCAGTTATTCAATGTAGCGTCCCGAGTGCAGTTATTCAATGTAGCGTCCAGAGTGTAGTTATTCAATGAAGCGTCCCGAGTGTAGTTATTCAATGTAGCGTCCTGAGTGTAGTTATTCAATGTAGCATCCTGAGTGTAGTTATTCAATGTAGCGTCTTGAGTGTAGTTATTCAATGTAGCGTCCCGAGTGTAGTTATTCAATGTAGCGTTCTGAGTAGTTATTCAATGTAGCATTCTGAGTGTAGTTATTCAATGTAGCGTCTTGAGTGTAGTTATTCAATGTAGCGTTCTGAGTAGTTATTCAATGTAGCATTCTGAGTGTAGTTATTCAATGTAGCATTCTGAGTGTAGTTATTCAATGTAGCGTTCTGAGTAGTTATTGTTTAACATCCTCGGTGCTATTGGACACCTTGTTAATACAAACTCCATTTTATTCGTTTTTTCTGAGTTGGAGAGGAAAGATTAACTTTTTCATGTAAAATGTGAAGACAGAGAGTAAGATATACAGCCTAATGTTACCATCTTGCTGGAAAAAGTATCTGTTATGGCCAATGTTTCAGACTAATGAAAGGTTCTGGAATCGGCCCAATTTTCCAAAACTATTAAATGCCCATGGTGATTATTAGTAGCAGGTATGGCTTCCGAAGTCCAGGTGTTACCAATTTTATCGGAAATTTTATAAGACCTATCATAAAAATATCAACAATCCCCTCGGACAATAAACTTTGTCAATAAATATTTAATATTTACCTCCTTAAACAAACAAACACCATGATAATAGCTAGCCTTGTTTGATAGTAATATCTACCGTAATTAACATACAAAATGTAATGTTAAACAAAAACAGTGGCAAAGAATGATAGCACAAGAGCGGATTAGGGCGGAGTTGGGCTTGTCATCCCGTGCGATAACTCGACACCACTTTTTAATTTTTAAAACAAACACATTTCATCAATCAACTACCCCACTTTATCTCACCTACACAGTTTTAACATTTAATTTAATCAGTAATCACAGTGTTATCGCCTCCTAACGATGTTATTTATACTGTTAATTAATTATAAACAGCTGGTAGGATGGCTGATTTAGTAAACATAGACATGTTAATATTTGACACTCTTTAACATAAAATGTTTGTTTGTATTTTCTTTCAAGGTTTGGTGCTTTTAAATTAATTTTATGGGTACAAATTAACATTTGTGGTTAGCGCCATGCAACAATGATTTCTATTCGTGCTTCAATAGCAACCAAGAAAACAACGCAAGCTCATACACAATGGATGTTTCTTGTCATACAACATCTTATATTATTGATTTTTTTTCTGACATTTTAGAGGTTTTACAAGAAGTTGAAAGCAAAATGCCACCAAGAATTTTTTTATGATTATTTCTTGATATGAAAATAGAAAAAAAAAAAAAAAGGGAAAAACACCCAATTAAAAAAAGCACTACAGAATCTTGCAGATTGTCAGAATCAGATTGAAAATTTATATAGCATATGGAATAAGTTGGACCATGAAGTGAAAAAAAAATTTAAAAAAATTGACGATTATATGATAGGTTATATACGGTAGACAAATTGATAGATATTAGTTTATAAAAGCTTGTTGACCATGAACCATTAATTCAGTAACTGAGTACTCAGTCTTCATAAAATTTGGACATCGGGAGAGTCCTTATCTGATTGATGTATACCAGAATGTTCTGATAAAGACCACGCTGAGACAGTTTATAAACATAGATCATCTATGATAATCAGTATAATATCTGTGGTAGTTAGAATGATCTGTAGAATATTGGGATATTTTAGGTAATTTATATCTTAGTTAATATCATGTTCTGTTTTATGTAATATTTTGGTTATTATCAATTTTTGTTCAATGTCAAATCTAGTTAATATCATGTTTTGTTTAATGTCATGTTTGGTTAATATCATGTTTTGTTTAATATCATGTCTTGTTTAATATCATGTTTTGTTTAATATCATGTCTTGTTTAATATCACGTTTTGTTTAATGTCATGTTTGGTTAATATCATGTTTTGTTTAATATCATGTCTTGTTTAATATCATGTTTTGTTTAATATCATGTCTTGTTTAATATCATGTTTTGTTTAATATCATGTTATCATGTTTTGTTTAATATCATGTTTGTTTAATATCATGTTTGTTTAATATCATGTTTTGTTTAATATCATGTTTGGTTTATCATGTTTTGTTTAATATAATGTCTTGTTTAATATCATGTCTTGTTTAATATCATGTTTTGTTTAATATCATGTCTTGTTTAATATCATATCTTGTTTAATATCATGTTTGGTTAATATCATGTTTTGTTTAATATCATGTCTTGCAAATTGATTAATGATAATGAATTACCTGTCCTTGACACGAAGAATCTGTGAGTAGAAGTTCTCGATGTTTTCATAGCTCTGGCGATCAGTGACGGAGTAGACAAGTAGAAAACCGTCGCCCTTTCTCATGTACTGTTCTCTCATAGCACTGAACTCCTCCTGACCCGCTGTGTCAAGTACTGAAAATATAAAAACAGTTTTAAGATACATTCATCATTATTATTCAGCCATATTTTTCCTTTATCATTTTACCACGTAATACAATGACCATGCCACAAATATTGTAAGGAACTAAAAGAAACCTGTAATAATGTTATTGTGATGTAGGTTATGACTTCCATTAATTAATTATCTGATGTCACAAAGTTGTCTCAGTTGCATAAATTTGCCTGTCTCATATAATTGTAGAAATTAATTTGAGAGTTGATATCACTAAATTCTCATACCAGTAAACTTGAGTTATGTGATAAACAGAATCTTAAACGTGTAGCTATGATGTCCCCCATCATGGTTAACAATCATGTAATCACATTATCATAATTATACATTTAAAAAAAAAGAAGTTTTTAATCCAAAAAAAACCCCCAAAAAACTAAAATTCACATAATCTGTATGTAGAATATGTTGATATGGCCATACTACGGACAACTATATTCCAGGTTTGGTTGAAATAACATAGATAATTCTAAAGAAACTGGGCTTATTACAACACAGAAATCGAGATTCCCACTATTTCCAATGGTCTGTAAATTAGCAATCCTAACCTGCTGCCTTAAATCTTTATTGTTTTATAAGTCTGTCATTTTCAAAATGAAGGGGACTTTTTTCAACATTCTCTCCAGTTGATAACCACATAATTAATCCTACTCCGCACGACAAATTCATGAAATATAATCAGCCATTTCAAATTACATGAAGGATGAGAAATTTTAATACTTAAACCTCACGCACATATATCACTGAACACCAAAGTCAATTGATAAGCTTATTTAATAGTAGTTAGACGAGACCCATCATTCTTAAGTGGAAAGCCGATCTCGATAGGGTCAAATCATACTTAAGTAAACGCCCGACACGAAATCCTATTATATATAGATTTCCGGTGTCGTGGACCAAGTTCCAATGACAAGTGATCTGAGCGTGTTACATGAAAAGAAAATCACAAAAAAAAATCTGTTCTGCTTGAGTCCCTACCTCGACTTTGAGGCAGAGAAGTGATGAACAAGTGATATGGAAATGAAAGTGGCCGTGAAATGTCGCACCCCTGTATTATCCTTCACCTGGTTAGGATGAAATATTACAACTCACAATACAAGAATAAAATCTCTTTCCTTATATTGACATAAAAGCCTCTAAGGTTGATGCAAGTTTATTTTATTCTGTTAAAACATCCGGCCTTACTGTGAAAACATGTCCTTTTAAGATGATTTTTATTGATGCCTGGGGCTATTCAATATTTCTTCTCAAAGAAGTGTTTTGCCTAATTGTAAGCGCCTCCTTGACACCCATGGTTAGGTTCTTTACAGATCAAGATGGAATGATGGATCACGTCACATAATCAAACAAAAATTTATGTGAATAGCTTACAGCCAAAGAAAATTATAAGTTAACTTTTTTCGACAAATTTTACCGAAAGAATAATTTATTATAATTGCTTCCGCCAAACGCTGCTTTTCTTCATTCAAAAAGTAGAGAACATTGAAGGATGTAAAGGCAATACATTTACATGGTTTCATATCTCGTACAAACAGCACTTACTTCGATTTTCATTCTTCAGCTTTTATTATATTCCGATTTTCGATTCACCCTGGTGATCTGACATTTCAACCATTTCCTGTCTAGAGATTCCAGCTAACGACCATCCCCGCACTGGACCCACAGAGTTAAACATTGGTTGAATTTTCTCTACTTTTATAGGTTACACGTTTTACAGGTTAAAGAGGTAGTTAGGAAGCATTTTCTTAAGGATGACAAGTATGTATATGAATTGAATAGACTTTTATTAAATTACAACCCAAAGACAGGATTTTGGAATATTTGACGTTTTGTAAAAATCCATTAATACAATATCAGTGTAATTTGCGCACCCCCCACTTTGGGATTTTTATTTTCTTAAAAAAAGTGCGCAGATTACACGAGTTTTTACGCTAAGTTGAATAAGACGATGATTCTGCTACCACCCTTCCTCAACAGATAGGGCCATTTCGATGAGGTTGGGTGTGGGTTGGGGGTTGGGAGTTGGGGGTTGGGTGTGGGTTGGGGGTTGGGAGTTGGAAGTTGGGGGTTGGGAGTTGGGAGTTGGGGGTTGGGTGTGGGTTGGGGATTGGGGGTTGGGTGTGGGGTTGGGGATTGGGGGTTGGGTTGGGGATTGGGGGTTGAGTGTGGGTTAGGGGTTGGGTGTGAGTTGGGGGTTGGGAGTTGGGGTTGGGTGTGAGTTGGGGGTTGGGAGTTGGGGGTTGGGTGTGGGTTGGGTGTGGGTTGGGGGTTGGAAGTAATAGTATTACTAAAGGTAAATGTGTCTATGTTCCTTCTAAACAATGTGGTACAACTCTGTCCATTTTCAGCATCCCTGCCACTCTGCTGGAAATATCAGCATCCCTGTCTTCCTGCATGAGACTACTATATACATTGTACGTGTTATCTCGGGGATTTTATATCTCAGGGACTAAAATCTATCAATTTGAGATTTTCTATATATTATGACACCTCCCTCCCCCAACTAGTTCTGATCATCATTTAGACAATATCAAACATTAAAATTCTTTGATTTATTTGTCTGTATACAATATTCCTGTGAGGTTTATAAGAGACCTTTACTACACTGTGGTGTGTTAATTATTTACACAAACATACAGTGTACTGACATTTCTCTTGTTGACAGTGTAGACTTACTCAAGTCTCTTTGTGTCACACTTCACACCTACATGTGATATGTCAATAGAATAAAGCTACACCTGTTAAACTAGTATAAACTGTGTATTGATTCTAATAATCATATTTCTAATCTATTAGCAGAGGCATGCAAAGTGACCCACTTCCCCTCCCCCACACTGCTGACGTTACCCCCTTACCTTCCCCACACTGCTGACGTTACCCCCTTACCTTCCCCACACTGGTGAGGTTACCCCCTTACCTTCCCCACACTGCTGACGTTACCCCCTTGACCTCCCCCACACTGTTGAGGTTACCCCCTTGACCTCCCCCACACTGGTGAGGTTACCCCCTTGACCTCCCCCACACTGGTGAGGTTACCCCCTTGACCTCCCCATACTGCTGACGTTACCCCCTTGACCTCCCCATACTGCTGACGTTACCCCCTTGACCTCCCCCACACTGGTGAGGTTACCCCCTTGACCTCCCCCACACTGCTGACGTTACCCCCTTACCTCCCCCACACTGCTGACGTTACCCCCTTGACCTCCCCATACTGGTGAGGTTACCCCCTTACCTCCCCCACACTGCTGACGTTACCCCCTTACCTCCACATACTGCTGACGTTACCCCCTTGACCTCCCCATACTGGTGAGGTTACCCCCTTACCTCCCCCACACTGCTGACGTTACCCCCTTGACCTCCCCATACTGGTGAGGTTACCCCCTTACCTCCCCCACACTGCTGACGTTACCCCTTTACCTCCCCCACACTGCTGACGTTACCCCCTTACCTCCCCACACCGCTGACGTTACCCCCCTTACCTCCCCCACACTGCTGACGTTACCCCCTTACCTACCCACACTGCTGACGTTACCCCCTTTTTGCCTCCCCACCATACTAAGTGAGGTTACCCCCGTTCTACCTCCCCTACTGGTGAGTTACCCCCCTTTTTACCTCCCCCACACTGCTGATGTTACCCCCTTGACCTCCCCACACTTGCTGAACGTTACCCCCTTCTTGACCTCCCCTACTGGTGAGGTTACCCCCTTACCTCCCCACACTGCTGACGTTACCCCCTTACCTCCCCACACTGCTGAACGTTACCCCCTGACCTCCCCATACTGGTGAGGTTACCCCCCTTACCTCCCCCACACTGCTGACGTTACCCCCTTACCTCCCCACACTGCTGACGTTACCCCCTTGACCTCCCCATACTGGTGAGGTTACCCCCTTGACCTCCCCATACTGGTGAGGTTACCCCCTTACCTCCACATACTGGTGAGGTTACCCCCTTGACCTCCCCATACAGGTGAGGTTACCCCCTTGACCTCTCCACGCTGGTGAGGTTACCCCCCTTGACCTCCCCATACTGGTGAGGTTACCCCCTTACCTCCCCCACACTGCTGACGTTACCCCCTTGACCTCCCCACACTGCTGACGTTACTCCCTTGACCTCCCCATACTGGTGAGGTTACCCCCTTACCTCCCCCACACTGCTGACGTTACCCCCTTACCTCCCCACACTGCTGACGTTACCCCCTTGACCTCCCCATACTGGTGAGGTTACCCCCTTGATCTCCCCATACTGGTGAGGTTACCCCCTTACCTCCCCCACACTGCTGACGTTACCCCCTTGACCTCCCCATACTGGTGAGGTTACCCCCTTACCTCCACATACTGGTGAGGTTACCCCCTTGACCTCCCCATACAGGTGAGGTTACCCCCTTGACCTCTCCACGCTGGTGAGGTTACCCCCTTGACCTCCCCATACTGGTGAGGTTACCCCCTTGACCTCTCCACGCTGGTGAGGTTACCCCCTTGACCTCCACATACTGCTGATGTTACCCCCTTATAGAGGTGCGCTATAATATCGAAATACCGGTATACCGCGAATTTGGCAGGTCGATACGATATACCGGTACACAAACCCTGGAAACCGGTATATCGCGATGGTTAACAAAAAGGCATATTAATCACTGATTTAACATTATGTGTTGGCACCAATAGCGTAAATTACTTATGTAAACGTGAAAGAAACACACGAGAACGTCATTATGTCGTATTGGTGGGGCGCTTGTTTCGTTGTCTCTAAAGCGCTTGGCCGTATGGGACATCTACGTTAAAATCAAGCACTTTCGAGATTATGATTGTTTACTAGAAACGAAAAATGGCAGACGACGAGCAAGTTGATGGTACTAAGGTCAATAATATTGCAATACGGTTTTGGTCCGCAATACCCAGCCCTACCCCCTTACCTCCCCCACACTGCTGACGTTACCCCTTTGACCTCCCCATACTGGTGAGGTTACCCCCTTACCTCCCCCACACTGCTGACGTTACCCCCTTGACCTCCCCACACTGGTGAGGTTACCCCCTTGACCTCCCCATACTGGTGAGGTTACTCCCTTGACCTCCCCATACTGGTGAGGTTACCCCCTTGACCTCCCCATACTGGTGAGGTTACCCCCTTGACCTCCCCATACAGGTGAGGTTACCCCCTTGACCTCCCCATACTGTTGAGGTTACCCCCTTGACCTCCCCATACAGGTGAGGTTACCCCCTTGACCTCCCCATACTGGTGAGGTTACCCCCTTGACCTCCCCATACTGGTGAGGTTACCCCCTTGACCTCTCCACGCTGGTGAGGTTACCCCCTTGACCTCTCCACACTGGTGAGGTTACCCCCTTGACCTCCCCATACTGGTGAGGTTACCCCCTTGACCTCCCCATACAGGTGAGGTTACCCCCTTGACCTCCCCATACTGTTGAGGTTACCCCCTTGACCTCCCCATACAGGTGAGGTTACCCCCTTGACCTCCCCATACAGGTGAGGTTACCCCCTTGACCTCCCCATACTGGTGAGGTTACCCCCTTACCTTCATTAAACCGCTGAGATTTTCCCACTTCCCTCCCCCACAATGCTGAGGTTACCCTCTTACTGTCCCCAAACCGCTGAGATTATCTCCTTCACCTCCCCATACTGGTGACATTACCCCCTTGATCTCCCCATACTGGTGACGTTACCCCCTTACCTCCCCCACACTGCTGACGTTACCCCCTTGACCTCCCCATACAGGTGAGGTTACCCCCTTGACCTCCCCATACAGGTGAGGTTACCCCCTTGACCTCCCCATACTGGTGACATTACCCCCTTGATCTCCCCATACTGGTGACGTTACCCCCTTACCTCCCCCACACTGCTGACGTTACCCCCTTGACCTCCCCATACTGGTGAGGTTACCCCCTTGACCTCCCCATACTGGTGAGGTTACCCTCTTGACCTCCCCATACTGGTGAGGTTACCCCCTTGACCTCCCCATACTGGTGAGGTTACCCCCCTGACCTCCCCATACTGGTGAGGTTACCCCCTTGACCTCTCCACGCTGGTGAGGTTACCCCCTTGACCTCCCCATACTGGTGAGGTTACCCCCTTACCTTCATTAAACCGCTGAGATTTTCCCACTTCCCTCCCCCACAATGCTGAGGTTACCCTCTTACTGTCCCCAAACCGCTGAGATTATCTCCTTCACCTCCACATACTGGTGAGGTTACCGCCTTCCCTCCCCCACACCGCTGAGGTTACACAACCTCCCCCCCCCCACAGTGCTGATGTTACAACCTCCCCCTACACCACTGACGTAACCCCCCCCAACCCCCCCCCCAACACCACTGAGGTTACATCATTACCCTCCCCACTAAGGTTACCCCTCCATTCCCCAATACTGCTGATGTTTTTGGCCTGAAGGTCAATGATGACATGCACAATGACCTTGACCTTTGCAGCAGAACAATGTTTGCTTGTCTTCTGATCATAAGTTCATCAATCAGTGAACAACCAGACTATACTGATATTATATACCAACTTTATATTCCCTGTTTCTGTAGTAACAGATTGGACAAGTATAGCAGTGCTATATTACACTCCCAGTTTAGTGACCTTGACCTAGTTTATTGACCTTGACCTATGGTCAGTAATGGACCTGTGAGTTAGTATTTCTGTACCACATATAAAGTATATTCTAGTCTAAACAAACATTAAAGTATAATGTACTATATATAACATTTTCACCAATTTCTTTTGGCCTTGACCTTGACCAAATGTGGTAAACTACATTTTCTTTCATGTTTCATAATGATACAAAAATGTACAAGAGGTACAGAAATCAGACATATAATTTCTGATTTATTCAAATCAGACCTGTCGCCACTGAATCAGATCAATCTTGCATAAAATACTACTGGGTGTAAAGTGTTCCCAAAGAGAATGATCAATTATACTACAGTAGTGTTATGTAGAACTGTCAAAGCCTTTTGCCTCAGTGGGCCAATGCATATGTGATAACCTTCCACCTTTAACACAAGAGTCCATGTGACCAGGACACCACTAGTCACTGGTCTCCATGTTGAGTCCATGTGACCAGGACACCACTAGTCACTGGTCTCCATGTTGAGTCCATGTGACCAGGACACCACTAGTCACTGGTCTCTATGTTGAGTCCATGTGACCAGACACCACTAGTCACTGGTCTCCATGTTGAGTCCATGTGACCAGGACACCACTAGTGACTGGTCTACATGTTGAGTCCATGTGACCAGACACCACTAGTGACTGTTCTCCATGTTGAGTCCATGTGACCAGACACCACTAGTCACTGGTCTCCATGTTGAGTCCATGTGACCAGACACCACTAGTCACTGGTCTCCATGTTGAGTCCATGTGACCAGGACACCACTAGTCACTGGTCTCCATGTTGAGTCCATGTGACCAGGACACCACTAGTGACTGGTCTCCATGTTGAGTCCATGTGACCAGGACACCACTAGTGACTGGTCTCCATGTTGAGTCCATGTGACCAGGACACCACTAGTGACTGGTCTACATGTTGAGTCCATGTGACCAGACACCACTAGTCACTGGTCTCCATGTTGAGTCCATGTGACCAGACACCACTAGTCACTGGTCTCCATATTGATTCCATTAGCTACTGACCTTCATGCTAACTTCACTTCACATGTTTGTACAATTTCTGGACAAATATTTTTACCTGACATTTAGTGTATGTAGTAGGTATGACAAGAGGCGTTTGTTTTTCTTAAGTAAATATCCTACATAGTCATGTATCTACCTAATGGGATATCTATATATATATATCTCTATGTATAGACATCAACCAATGATTGGCACTGATATCGGACAAACTGCCATCAAATTAGTAAAACAAACCAACACCTTTCCTTTAAATTACAATTTGACAAGGTCAAACTTCTAGATTGCTCCTACAACAAGATAACTACCCTCTGTAGGTGGTGTAAGGACTATCCCTGTGTAGGTGGTGTAAGGACTATCCCTGTGTAGGTGGTGTAAGGACTGTCCCTGTGTAGGTGGTGTAAGGACTATCCCTGTGTAGGTGGTGTAAGGACTATCCCTGTGTAGGTGGTGTAAGGACTATCCCTGTGTAGGTGGTGTAAGGACTATCCCTGTGTAGGTGGTGTAAGGACTATCCCTGTGTAGGTGGTGTAAGGACTGTCCCTGTGTAGGTGGTGTAAGGACTATCCCTGTGTAGGTGGTGTAAGGACTATCCCTGTGTAGGTGGTGTAAGGACTATCCCTGTGTAGGTGGTGTAAGGACTATCCCTGTGTAGGTGGTGTAAGGACTATCCCTGTGTAGGTGGTGTAAGGACTATCCCTGTGTAGGTGGTGTAAGGACTATCCCTGTGTAGGTGGTGTAAGGACTATCCATGTGTAGGTGGTGTAAGGACTATCCCTGTGTAGGTGGTGTAAGGACTATCCCTGTGTAGGTGGTGTAAGGACTATCCCTGTGTAGGTGGTGTAAGGACTATCCCTGTGTAGGTGGTGTAAGGACTGTCCCTGTGTAGGTGGTGTAAGGACTATCCCTGTGTAGGTGGTGTAAGGACTATCCCTGTGTAGGTGGTGTAAGGACTATCCCTGTGTAGGTGGTGTAAGGACTGTCCCTGTGTAGGTGGTGTAAGGACTATCCCTGTGTAGGTGGTGTAAGGACTGTCCCTGTGTAGGTGGTGTAAGGACTGTCCCTGTGTAGGTGGTGTAAGGACTGTCCCTGTGTAGGTGGTGTAAGGACTATCCATGTGTAGGTGGTGTAAGGACTATCCCTGTGTAGGTGGTGTAAGGACTATCCCTGTGTAGGTGGTGTAAGGACTATCCCTGTGTAGGTGGTGTAAGGACTATCCCTGTGTAGGTGGTGTAAGGACTATCCCTGTGTAGGTGGTGTAAGGACTATCCCTCTGTAGGTGGTGTAAGGACTATCCCTGTGTAGGTGGTGTAAGGACTATCCCTGTGTAGGTGGTGTAAGGACTATCCCTGTGTAGGTGGTGTAAGGACTATCCCTGTGTAGGTGGTGTAAGGACTATCCCTGTGTAGGTGGTGTAAGGACTATCCCTGTGTAGGTGGTGTAAGGACTATCCCTGTGTAGGTGGTGTAAGGACTATCCCTGTGTAGGTGGTGTAAGGACTATCCCTGTGTAGGTGGTGTAAGGACTATCCCTGTGTAGGTGGTGTAAGGACTGTCCCTGTGTAGGTGGTGTAAGGACTATCCCTGTGTAGGTGGTGTAAGGACTATCCCTGTGTAGGTGGTGTAAGTACCCTGTGTAGGTGGTGTAAGGACTATCCCTGTGTAGGTGGTGTAAGGACTATCCCTGTGTAGGTGGTGTAAGGACTATCCCTGTGTAGGTGGTGTAAGGACTATCCCTGTGTAGGTGGTGTAAGGACTATCCCTGTGTAGGTGGTGTAAGGACTATCCCTGTGTAGGTGGTGTAAGGACTATCCCTGTGTAGGTGGTGTAAGGACTATCCCTGTGTAGGTGGTGTAAGGACTATCCCTGTGTAGGTGGTGTAAGGACTATCCCTGTGTAGGTGGTGTAAGGACTATCCCTGTGTAGGTGGTGTAAGGACTATCCCTGTGTAGGTGGTGTAAGGACTATCCCTGTGTAGGTGGTGTAAGGACTATCCCTGTGTAGGTGGTGTAAGGACTATCCCTGTGTAGGTGGTGTAAGGACTATCCCTGTGTAGGTGGTGTAAGGACTATCCATGTGTAGGTGGTGTAAGGACTATCCCTGTGTAGGTGGTGTAAGGACTATCCCTGTGTAGGTGGTGTAAGGACTATCCCTGTGTAGGTGGTGTAAGGACTATCCCTGTGTAGGTGGTGTAAGGACTATCCATGTGTAGGTGGTGTAAGGACTATCCCTGTGTAGGTGGTGTAAGGACTATCCCTGTGTAGGTGGTGTAAGGACTATCCCTCTGTAGGTGGTGTAAGGACTATCCCTGTGTAGGTGGTGTAAGGACTTTCCCTGTGTAGGTGGTGTAAGGACTATCCCTGTGTAGGTGGTGTAAGGACTATCCCTGTGTAGGTGGTGTAAGGACTATCCCTGTGTAGGTGGTGTAAGGACTATCCCTGTGTAGGTGGTGTAAGGACTATCCCTGTGTAGGTGGTGTAAGGAGTTTTACACCTCTTGTCACTTTGTAACACCAGTTTTTTTACTGCCATCCTGAGGAGATCTCCTATTCATATGTCATTGACACACAGTGATACGCTGGTCTAGTTCACTTCCTCGTAAGAAAACTACCCGAACTGGTATAGATTCCTGAAGGTGTTATACCATACTTATCCTAAAATAAGCCCCTGTCTACAAAATAAGCCCTTTCTTCAATTTCGCAGAATCATCAATGCTAAAAGCAAGTTAAAAAGGGCCGCCAAACATTTATACTACAGGAGGGGGCTGATTTGAAGATTACATTTGAATCAATTTTCATTTGACGTCACACTGTGAATTGGCCGCATTTTGATTTTTGTGTTGTCACAATGTGAACAATCAGACTACATTAAATTTTTACATTATTACACTGTGGACAATCAGATTACATAAATTGTTTACGTTGATATCACACTGTCACAGTCCAGTCAGACCGAGTTTGCAGACATTAAATTTTGCATGACCATGTCTTATAAACATACTGCAGTCAACATTTCTATATAAAAATTACATTGATGGTATACATAAATAGTAGGTAGGTGTTGATTTTCCCGCTATATTCATAATGGCCGTGAAAAACAGAAAAAACAAATTCCACATGAACATTTAGTACATCATAGAGACTGAGGTTTGTCTAGGTGATCGAGACAACAGTCCCCCATACACAGTAAAACACAGACTTGTGATCGAGGCAACAGTCCCCCATACATAGTAAAACACAGACTTGTGATCGAGACAACAGTCCCCCATACACAGTAAAACACAGACTTGTGATCGAGACAACAGTCCCCCATACACAGTAAAACACAGACTTGTGATCGAGACAACAGTCCCCCATACACAGTAAAACACAGACTTGTGATCGAGACAACAGTCCCCCATACACAGTAAACACAGACTTGTGATCGAGACAACAGTCCCCCATACACAGTAAAACACAGACTTGTGATCGAGACAACAGTCCCCCATACACAGTAAAACACAGACTTGTGATCTAGACAACAGTCCCCCATACACAGTAAAACACAGACTTGTGATCGAGACAACAGTCCCCCATACACAGTAAAACACAGACTTGTGATCGAGACAACAGTCCCCCATACACAGTAAAACACAGACTTGTGATCGAGACAACAGTCCCCCATACACAGTAAAACATAGACTTGTGATCTAGACAACAGTCCCCCATACACAGTAAAACACAGACTTGTATCTATAACTTTTTGCTGAAGAGGTTTTTTTCTTTTTAGATCAACAGATCAAGTCTTCAAACTTTTCCACAGACAGACCATTATTAGGATATCGATGTTACTGTGTGTTCAATGAATTATATAATGACCTTTATCAATGTCCGAGACTCAAGATACGTCTAGGATTCTCTGATCAGGCTACAATATATCCACCTGTCTAAAATTTTACAAAGGCTAAAACATTTGTTCGATGGGTGGCCATAAGCTAGTGCCGTTGATTATAGGTGGACTTTAGTTTGTTTTAAGTCTTTTAAGTTGACGACAACCAAACCTACTCATCCAAACCTTGAACAAAGAACCACCATAGAAGAGTGAACGGATGTGAATTGGTGCGGCGGTTAATGATGGGTTTGTCTGCTAGGTTCAACGTTTCCCGTGATATGCAGTAAGATGATGGACCCAGCCCTATAAACTTTGCACTACAAAGCCCTTGGTTAAGAATCAGATCTGACTCCATGTATATGTGACCATCCTTTTGTAAAGTGTCTTGTGTCGTCTCGTTAACCAACAACACTTGTACAAGGGACAATCATGGCTGTAACCAATTATTCCTTTCTGAACACTATCAAGTTGCCAGCTAAACACATATAATATTTTTGGGTGCACCAATTGTGTAATAGACAAAACAGAATGGTCTGAAGTGGTGCAGATTAATTTCTTCTAATGTTGAATATATATCAAATTTTAACATTTTCATACAACTTAATAACAATGTCAAACAAGTTATATCAACTTATACCAGATCAATCCTGTTGGGTTGAATGGAAGCATGTGAGGGATCGTTCTGAGAAAACCATGCAGTACCTTCAGAAAAGCCACATGGTCAGGCTAGGTCACAGTTGACTCGCGTATCTTTTCACATTCGATTGAGGACCCTGACCACCAACAGACAAGACTAATTTACCACCCTACCACCAAAAATAGTTGAAGAAAGATAAAGTTAAATTCTTTGTGAATGAAAAGCTCCATCATGTGAATATTGAGTTTCTCACCTCAATGAACGTTTTGTTGCAGTATGTTAACCTGGAATATTTGTTATTTCTAAACCTAGATAATACAATATCTGTTGTACATGTACCCCAGTTACATTTGTCAACTTATGGGTGATAAAAATAGATGTTAATTTCAAGTTTTATCTATTACAATATCACAGCAACATAGCTGTCTTAAAGCAATTCACTAATATCATCCATGGTTATTGGGCCTTTAGCAATGAACTGATATCTTTCTCAACTCACTGCTGGAAGCATACATATGCAAAATATTATTATCATCATTTTGTTTACCATTTTTCATTGGTTAGAAGCAGGCCGGAGCTGCCATTTTGGCGCTAACAGCTTACACACAACATTTGTTGCACTGCCCTAACATGTACTCATTTACAGTGGAGTCAACTGGAACACAACAGAGTCAAGTATCTTAAGGATACAACCCACCACCAGGACTCGACGATATATAGCCATGGATCCGATCTCTCGACCTCTGTCTCCACAAGATATGATGTCCCGTTCCTTCAACAATTTATTACTTTCTCAACAAAATGATTAATTCATTGCATGTTTCAAACTTTCTGTAAAATCTGGCTTTATGTCCCGAAGAAACAATATTAACAGTATTTAGGTTCGTTTCCAATACAGGAGGTAAATGTACTGGTTATATTTATCTAAGATTGACAGAATACCTGGCACTATATCAACTTATATTAATCACCCTTGTTGGCCTAGATAGGGTCTTACTGCAGAACCATAGTCCCAACAGAAACTCCTTATGTCTGGCACTGGTGACCCCCATACCATTTCATGTCCATTCTGGTGAATCGAACCCCAGCCACCTAGGTGAAAGGGAAGTGTATTACCATTGTACCACCATAGTGCCACCCGACCATCCACTCTAATTCAACCATAGTGCCACCGACCATCCACTCTGATTCAACCATAGTGCCACCGACCATCCACTCTGATTCAACCATAGTGCAACCCGACCCTCCACTCTAATTCAACCATAGTGCCACCGACCATCCACTCTAATTCAACCATAGTGCCACTGACCATCCACTCTAATTCAACCATAGTGCCACCGACCATCCACTCTAATTCAATCATAGTGCCACCGACCATCCACTCTAATTCAACCATAGTGCCACCGACCATCCACTCTAATTCAATCATAGTGCCACCGACCATCCACTCTAATTCAACCATAGTGCCACCGACCATCCACTCTAATTCAATCATAGTGCCACCGACCATCCACTCTAATTCAACCAATGTAGATTTTGAACTTAAAGGGGTGGTTTCACTATAAGACAGGATTAAACCACACCACAATGACGACCTACCGGACAATGGGCTTTACTTCTGGACATTATAAGCTTTATCTTTGTGGTCTTAATTATCTATTTACTTTGCCACATCGACTGTAAAGAATGTACCGAATAACCTTTGATATTCAGATATAGCCGAGCTGGAGGCAGTCATGTTAGTTGTATCTAATTTGTTATCAGTTATTGATATGTAAAGGTCAGATACACCTGTTTACAGTACAGAATCAAGTTGTTTAAAATCGTGTTCAACCAAAGACCAGCATAGCTTGAAATGTTTACAAACATCCTGTTTTATCATAAATCAGTTTTTATTAAAAACAGGTACTTCATGTTTAAATTAATAAGTTCTGTAGCGATATGTACTTAATACTCTACCAGAAATCCTGGAGGACAACTAATGCTGCCCCCTACAGTTAACTTTACTACCTAAACTCTTTCTGTTCAGAAGGATTCTCTCAGGGAAATCCACTTGCATAAATAATAATTATGACCTTGCATTTATGATATATTGACAGAAACTCACAAACTTCACCCACAATACTGAACTGCAAACTTAACACAAAACTTATTGACTTAATATTTTTTCAACTACCTAAATAAATAAAAGGGTTTTTTAAAAGTAGTACTACAAGATTGTAAAAATTAATATCAGCGGGGATTCATTTACAAATCTTTTCATAACTATCTATACACTTTTCATTGCCTTTAACATTGATAAAGGGTGGAGCCAGTTTGGCAGTGGTAAGGTTTTAAACCTGACACAATGGAACATCTTACACTAGACTTTGGTATGCAATGTACACAATATCAGCACGGAATATCTTTTATTTACATAAAACATTAAAGTATGGTTGGGTTTTTTTTTTAAACAAAAAAACCCATTACCTAGCCCTGTGAGTCCTAATTCAATCAACTCCAAGTTTCTTCAAGAATATGTATAAGAGGAATCTTAAAGATTAATCACAATAAAATACAACTTAATGTTCAGAACAAGAAGTTCTTTTGAACCATTTATCTATTAAATAGGTATTAGGTGACAAGACTGCTTTATACTAGTAGAACCTATCTACAGTAAATTCATAAATTGCTCATTGAAATCATAGTTTGGTACCTAAAACATCATATCATATTCTCAGAATACTGTTTCTCTTTTGTATGGTCACAAAAAAAACCTTTGAAAACAGCTGATCAACTGTTCCACCCTTCAACAGTTCAGTCGATGATAAATATGGCTATTTATCATGATAAATCAGGCACAGCGAATCATAATGGTTTATAAGTATATATAGAATAATTACTTGATTAACACCCTAGATAACATTATCTGTTTGTAATACACCATATTACATGTACAAGATCTTCATTTAAACATATTGAAGACCTCTGTCTATTTAGTACGCGAGAACCTTTTAATACACAAAGCATTCTTGAATAGCCAACAGATAAGAACTTTAATCACAGATATGTGACGCAGGAAAGAACAAAAATATATATTCTGTTTTTTCCTGCATCAGAAAAATATGCTTCTGAATGTTGTTATTTTTCGACGATTATCAATTTATCCAGTAATCAGCTGGGACCTAGTAATAAACCGTGCCTTAATAATATATGTTGTGGTTTATTGGAATGCTCACTATTGACTACATTATACAATTATTGCCCTTGTTCCGGGTTGACATGAATATTTGACCACCCGAGAGGTGTCATGTCACCCGAGGGCGTAGCCCGAGGGTGACATGACACCTCAAGGGTGGGCAAATATTCATGTCAACTCGGAACAAGGGCAGTAATTGTTTTATTATACCGAAAAAAACATAAGTGAATTAATTTTGGTATCAATAAGTTTATTTATTACTATCAACAGTTTTTAAGAAAAGTTTTTAAGAGGTACCCCATCGTCTTTCTGGACCCGGTATAAAATTCTCCCAGTTGAACTTTCAATGTATGGACGTCGAAGTTTTCACAATCCTTTGGTCTAGGCCTACCTGTTGCAGATAGGAAATGTCTAAAGGAATCCACGGCCACATTGATGACCCTTTTGGTGTTTTTAGAATCCTTTTCTTGCAATAATTTCGCCAATTCCTCCTCTGTTGGCAGACGATAGCGTCCGCCGGCAGCCATTGTTGTTGTCAAGCAGAATACTCGGAACTTCTCTGATTCGACTACTTTTGAAGACGTTACGGAAGAGAGTTCCGAGTTGGGGCTCACGAGAGGGTGACATAACGATTTTGGAGGGCTCACGAGAGGGTGACATAACGAATGTTTTTAATCACGTGACATGGTTTTCACTAATCAGAAGCTGTGATACAAGTCTGAGGTATAATAAAATAATAAGTCCACCCCTTTAAATGGAGTCCGAGGTTGTGAGATATGTGATGCCCCCCTCTCCTTACTAAAGATGTGTTGCCCCTTTCCTTGATAGAGATATAATGCCCCCTCTCCCTACCAGAGATATGATGCCCCCTCTCCCTACTACAGATGTGATGTCTCCTCTCCCTACTACAGATGTGTTGCCCCCCTCTCCTTACTAAAGATGTGTTGCCCCTTTCCTTGATAGAGATATAATGCCCCCTCTCCCTACTAGAGATATGATGCCCCCTCTCCCTACTAGAGATATAATGCCCCCTCTCCCTACTAGAGATATAATGCCCCCTCTCCCTACTAGAGATGTGATGTCTCCTCTCCCTACTAGAGATGTGATGTCTCCTCTCCCTACTAGAGATATAATGCCCCCTCTCCCTACTAGAGATGTGATGTCTCCTCTCCCTACTAGAGATGTGATGTCCCCTCTCCCTACTAGAGATATGATGCCCCCTCTCCCTACTACAGATGTGATGTCTCCTCTCCCTACTAGAGATATGATGCCCCCTCTCCCTACTAGAGATATGATGCCCCCTCTCCCTACTAGAGATATGATGCCCCCTCTCCCTACTAGAGATATGATGCCCCCTCTCCCTACTAGAGATATAATGCCCCCTCTCCCTACTAGAGATGTGATGCCCCCTCTCCCTACTAGAGATATGATGCCCCCTCTCCCTACTAGAGATATGATGCCCCCTCTCCCTACCTAGAGATATGATGCCCCCTCTCCCTACTAGAGATGTGATGCCTCCTCTCCCTACTAGAGATATGATGCCCCCTCTCCCTACTAGAGATATGATGCCCCCTCTCCCTACTACAGATGTGATGTCTCCTCTCCCTACTAGAGATATGATGCCCCCTCTCCCTACTAGAGATATAATGCCCCCTCTCCCTACTAGAGATATGATGCCCCCTCTCCCTACTACAGATGTGATGTCTCCTCTCCCTACCAGAGATATGATGTCTCCTCTCCCTACTAGAGATGTGATGCCCCCTCTCCCTACTAGAAATGTGATGTCCCCTCTCCCTACTAGAGATATGATGTCTCCTCTCCCTACTAGAGATGTGATGTCCCCTCTCCCTACTAGAGATATGATGTCCCCTCTCCCTACTAGAGATATGATGCCCTTTCCCTACTAGAGATATGATGCCCCTCTCCCTACTAGAGATGTGATGTCTCCTCTCCCTACTAGAGATGTGATGTCTCCTCTCCCTACTAGAGATATAATGCCCCCTCTCCCTACTAGAGATGTGATGCCCCTCTCCCTACTAGAGATATGATGCCCCCTCTCTCTACTAGAGATATGATGCCCTTTCCCTACTAGAGATATGATGCCCCCCTCTCTACTAGAGATGTGATGCCCCCTCCCTACTAAAGATGTGATGCCCCCTCCCTACTAGAGATATAATACCCCCTCTCCCTACTAGAGATGAGATGCCCCTCTCCCTACTACAGATGTGATGCCCCCTCCCTACTAGAGATGTGTTGTCTCCTCTCCCTACTAGAGATGTGATGCCCCCTCTCTCTACTAGAGATGTGATGCCCTTTCCCTACTAGAGATATGATGCCCCCCTCCCTACTAGAGATGTGATGCCCCCCCTCCCTACTAGAGATGTGATGCCCCCCTCCCTACTAGAGATGTGATGTCTCCTCTCCCTACTAGAGATGTGATGCCCTTTCCCTACTAGAGATATGATGCCCCTCTCCTTACTAGAGATATGATGTCCCCTCTCCCTACTAGAAATGTGATGTCCCCTCTCCCTACAAGAGATATGATGCCCCCTCTCCCTACTAGAGATATGATGTCCCCTCTCCCTACTAGAGATATGATGCCCCCTCTCCCTACTAGAGATATGATGTCCCCTCTCCCTACTAGAAATGTGATGTCCCCTCTCCCTACAAGAGATATGATGCCCCCTCTCCTTACTAGAGATGTGATGTCTCCTCTCCCTACTAGAGATGTGATGCCCCCTCTCCCTACTATAGATATGATGCCCCTCTCCCTACTAGAGATATGATGCCCCTCTCCCTACTAGAGATATGATGACCTCTCTCCCTACTAGAGATATGATGCCCCCTTGAAGAAGACCATACATGACAAGTGCCTAAATTGTACTAACAGAGGAAGGTTAAAAATCTTAAAGTCCCCTTAAGTTTAAAATCAGGGATTTTCCTACAATTTTTCCACTGGGTCCAGGGTCCATTAAATTGGGAATCTCTACGCGACAAAATATGAAATTGGCAAAAACAAAAAATAGTGAAATTCATACAAATTTCAGTTTTTCTTTGATGAATATTTACTTTATATTATTTTTCATTTCATTTTGTTATCTATAGCTGTTTTTTATTTTTCAAAAGTACCTTAGTATAGGTCTTTGTAGATAAAACTTACTTAATCATTCAAAAGTGACTTCAAAATTGGTAATTTTTCAGTGGCAAATTGCGAATTTTCACAAGATTGTTTTAGGGGAATGGGTCCTTTTAACAGACCCTGTTTCTATTGTAGGAAAATCCCTGAAATTGCTCAATTTTTCTTTGGTAGCTTTTTCATAAGTATACACAGTAGGCCTATATGTCTCATTTCATCCCTTCTTTTAATACTGCACATTACGATCTCCCTAAAGGTTCTATAACACCTGTCTATCTTCCCACCCTACCACGTGTTTTAATCCTACAGACACCCTAGCGACCCTTTTCCAGATTCCAGGCAGGCACATGGACAGGAAATGCCTTGTTCAGAACTATATGGGTGACAATCCCCTTATTGAAATAGACCCAATACTCAACGGTGGGTCAAACATTGAACTGTCGCGTTACCTTTATAGCGTGCACACTTACTCGACAAGAGCGTGACACAAGATATGCGCTAATCTCACCTGGGTAAGATCGTTATCAGGTCAGGACACCTGAACAGGTATATCGTATGAAGTGATACAGGTAAACACTTGGTATCACAATACGTACCTCTGTATGTTCAATCTAATTATGCCTGGACATGCACAACATGGAGGTTTTATATAAGGTAATGATACTTAAATGTAAAATTCTAAATATATGGAATTTGAAAAAAGAACATTCATTGGTACAAAAAAAAATATTCTTGTGAATAATACCATGCATTCCTTTCATCATGAAATTCTATCAAAACCAGTGAGAGCTTATACCATTCAAATTAATGAGAAAGTTCTAAGTTGCAAAAACTGGTTTTGTGATTACAGTGAATAAGAGAAGCAAGTTTATTGTTGAATATCTACATTGATAAAGAAATTCAAAGAAAAAACAGTTTCTTAACCTGGAGCTATAACTTGGAAGTATACCACTAGTTATCATGGACACACCCACCCTTCCCTACATCAGGACAAGTTTTTACTGTATAACGAAAGAAATTTTACTCCTCTGGAGAAATTCTTTCATGGACCCCAGTAATTTTTTCATTTTTTAACATTCATGATGAAAGGTCAGACGGGCCTATATCAATCATCAGTTATTCAATGCTGTTGGTAGATATTTCACCACTGTGACATTCAAAGTGGTTCAAGGTCAAATTTATTTATGGCAAACACACAACACTTGCTATCAAGAAAGCCAATTATTTATCACACATTTCTATTGGAAAATTTTATATTTTTTATGTACATATTTTAAGTGAATTTTAAAGTTTGTTAAGGTCGTGCATTTGTTTGAATATTGATGATTAAAAAAGAATCTGTATTGCTTGTATCATTTAACAGAGAAATCAATTGTATTGTACACAAAGTCTACATGTTTGTTAAACAATCTACATGAAATACCAAACTCAATAAACCAACATTTAGTGCTATATAAAACATATGAGCCGCCAGTTTAACGCTGCAGGCATGCTTCTTATCGAAAAGGACTCTTTGAGTACAACCCAAAATACTTCTCTAATCTATGAAGTCCATCTTTTTTGTCTGAAGCTGTGATTTTGAAGGTAAGACAGGTCTTAAACTTCATACTGCAAGGTTTATGTGTATTTTGTACCTTAAAGCCAGGCAATATTCCAATATTGTAAAACTTTACCCGAGTGAAAGTTGTGCAGTTTGATAAGGAGTAAATGTTACAGTAGTTGTTCTAACAAATTCCATGTCTGTGACATTTCAGTGTATGACTGCTGAGTGTAGCCCCATCCTGAGTGTAGCCCCATCCTGGGTGTAGCCCCATCCTGAGTGTAGCCCCATCCTGAGTGTAGCCCCATCCTGAATGTAGCCCCATCCTGAGTGTAGCCCCATCCTGAGTGTAGCCCCATCCTGTGTGTAGCCCCATCCTGAGTATAGCCCCATCCTGAGTGTAGCCCCATCCTGAATGTAGCCCCATCCTGCGTGTAGCCCCTTCCTGATTGTAGCCCCATCCTGAGTATAGCCCCATCCTGAGTGTAGCCCCATCCTGAGTGTAGTCCCATCCTGAGTGCAGCCGCTTCCTGAGTGTAGCCCCATCCTGCTTGTAGCCCCTTCCTGAGTGTAGCCCCATCCTGACTGTAGCCCCATCCTGATTGTAGCCCCATCCTGAGTATAGCCCCATCCTGAGTGTAGCCCCATCCTGAGTGTAGTCCCATCCTGACTGTAGCCCCTTCCTGCTTGTAGCCCCTTCCTGAGTGTAGCCCCATCCTGACTGTAGCCCCATCCTGAGTGTAGCCCCATCCTGACTGTAGTCCCATCCTGAGTGTAGCCCCATCCTGCTTGTAGCCCCTTCCTGAGTGTAGCCCCATCCTGACTGTAGCCCCTTCCTGAGTGTAGCCCCATCCTGAGTGTAGCCCCATCCTGACTGTAGTCCCATCCTGAGTGTAGCCCCATCCTGCTTGTAGCCCCTTCCTGAGTGTAGCCCCATCCTGACTGTAGCCCCATCCTGAGTGTAGCCCCATCCTGAGTGTAGTCCCATCCTGAGTGTAGCCCCATCCTGTGTGTCGCCCCATCCTGAGTGTAGCCCCATCCTGAGTGTAGCCCCTTCCTGAGTGTAGTCCCATCCTGAGTGTAGCCCCTTCCTGAGTGTAGTCCCATCCTGAGTGTAGCCCCATCCTGAGTGTAGCCCCACCCTGATCATGAGTATAGCCCTATCTTGTATGTTCCGGGTGACATATTGACATGTTGAATGACCTCTTTCAAAATGCTATTTTGTTTATACTTCAAATTAAAAGCATTGTTTTTCCCAGTAGGATAAACTTGACACAAGTTACTGCTTATAATTTATTGTAAACCTCCTTTTATTTCAATTAGACAAAATATGAACATACTATTATGACAATGAACAGAGACGGCAATGTGTATATGGGAAACAGACATGTCGATCTACCTCAGTCAGCCTTCATTAAATTGATCACAAAGTCATGATCAACCAACATTATTTTATAGAAACAATAAACATTTTGAACATCTTTAGCTAAAAGGTGTGCTCATTGAGTCAAATACAATGTTCAATTTGAGACCTACATTTTTTTGTGAAATTGAAGGGTGTGGTTTAATTTTTAAAATAAAGCAAAAGATAATTTTTGTTTTAACGTGAAGTTTCCTTTTCACACATTATCATTTACCTGCTGTTACCCTGCCAACCTTTCTCATGGCTAAATCACAAATCACTCCATCCAAATTCTACACCCTGTAAGTTGTCAATCTGAATTGCTAAAATGTGATGCGTTGTTGAACTTGCCATAAAATCTATCTACACCATTAAAGATTTCAGATAGGCGATAATAAATTTTAACCAACACTTAAATTAAAAAAATTTAACTTGCAAAATTATATTTAAAATAGACAAAATCAAGGCCTAATTTTAGTGAGAAGAGACTTTCTGTAAAGACAGTGTCTACAGAGGAGAGTGCTAATTTGCTATTCCTTAAAGACGGTGTCTACAGGGAAGTATGCTTATTTGTCTTCCTTAAAGACGGTGTCTACAGAGGAGTGTGCTAATTTGCTATTCCTTAAAGACAGTGTCTAAAGAGGAGTATGATAATTTGTCTTCCTTAAAGACGGTGTCTAAAGAGGAGTATGCTAATTTGTCTTCCTTAAAGACAGTGTCTACAGGGAAGTATGCTTATTTGTCTTCCTTAAAGACAGTGTCTACAGAGGAGTGTGCTAATTTGCTATTCCTTAAAGACAGTGTCTAAAGAGGAGAGTGTTAATTTGTCTTCCTTAAAGACGGTGTCTACAGAGGAGAGTGCTAATTTGTCTTCCTTAAAGACGGTGTCTACAGAGGAGTATGCTAATTTGCTATTTCTTAAAGACGGTGTCTACAGAGGAGAGTGCTAATTTGTCTTCCTTAAAGACGATGTCTACAGAGGAGAGTGCTAATTTGTCTTCCTTAAAGACGGTGTCTACAGAGGAGAGTGCTAATTTGTCTTCCTTAAAGACGGAGTCTACAGAGGAGAGTGCTAATTTGTCTTCCTTAAAGACAGTGTCTACAGAGGAGAGTGCTAATTTGTCTTCCTTAAAGACGTGTCTACAGAGGAGTATGCTAATTTGCTATTCCTTAAAGACGGTGTCTACAGAGGAGAGTGCTAATTTGTCTTCCTTAAAGATGGTGTCTACAGAGGAGAGTGCTAATTTGTCTTCCTTAAAGACGGTGTCTACAGAGGAGAGTGCTAATTTGTCTTCCTTAAAGACTGTCTACAGAGGAGTGTGCTAATTTGTCTTCCTTAAAGATGGTGTCTACAGAGGAGTGTGCTAATTTGTCTTCCTTAAAGACGGTGTCTACAGAGGAGAGTGCTAATTTGTCTTCCTTAAAGACGGTGTCTACAGAGGAGAGTGCTAATTTGTCTTCCTTAAAGACGGTGTCTACAGAGGAGAGTGCTAATTTGTCTTCCTTAAAGACGGTGTCTACAGAGGAGTGTGCTAATTTGTCTTCCTTAAAGACGGTGTCTACAGAGGAGAGTGCTAATTTGTCTTCCTTAAAGACAGTGTCTATAGTGCAAAAAATCACAGCCAAGTATTTAGTCAATGTCTCCATGACATCAGACTACATCACCTAAATCTGGACGAAGACCAGCACGACATGGTCAGATGAACACGAAGAGTCAGTCAAAATATAGGTGAGAGATAATAGGAAACACCTGCATATCTCAAAAAAAGAAAAGTTATGTAAGACACCATGGAACATCCTGATGTGAGCTACAAAGAGATGACATGTAGAGTGGGATTTATCTAGGATTAAGGGTGAAAACACTTCTCTGAAAAGTGGAATATTTAATCTCGGCAGGCTATTAATCTGTCAGGGTGTGAATAACCAAGATGATGGACTTTTATAAAACAATTGACTGAACAAAGTGATAATTTTTCCTTACATTGTAAAAGTGTCATTCAAATCAATTCTTTTAGAAAATATGAAACATTAAATGTGATAATTATGGAATTAAAGGAATCAATAAGATCAAATTAACAACTATATCAATCAGATAATAATGGTTAAAAGTTACCTATGTCTATCACTTTGTGTCAAAATTTTATTTGTTGGTCCGAGGGCTTATTACATGATAAATACAGATATCTTGGAAGATATATTGGTGGTCAGAATCTAATATTCAACTAAGAATTAGTCTTCCAGGCTCCTAAAGTATGGTCTGTAATTTAATAATGTATACCACCCCTGAACTCTGGCCTGTATATATACGTACCTGCCCCCTGAACTCTGGCCTGTATATATACGTACCTGCCCCCTGAACTATGACCTGTACCTGCCCCCTGAACTCTGGCCTGTATATATACGTACCTGCCCCCTGAACTCTGGCCTGTATATATACGTACCTGCCCCCTGAACTATGACCTGTACCTGCCCCCTGAACTCTGGCCTGTATATATACGTACCTGCTCCCTGAACTCTGGCCTGTACCTGCCCCCTGAACTATGGCCTGTATCTGCCCCCTGAACTATGGCCTGTACCTGCCCCCTGAACTATGGCCTGTACCTGCCCCCTGAACTCTGGCCTGTATATATACGTACCTGCCCCCTGAACTCTGGCATGTATATATACGTACCTGCCCCCTGAACTCTGGCCTGTACCTGCCCCCTGAACTATGGCCTGTATCTGCCCCCTGAACTCTGGCCTGTATATATACGTACCTGCCCCCTGCACTCTGGCCTGTACCTGCCTCCTGAACTATGGCCTGTACCTGCCACCTGAACTATGGCCTGTATCTGCCCCCTGAATTCTGGCCTGTATCTGCCCCCTGAACTCTGGCCTGTACCTTCCCCCTGAACTATGGCCTGTACCTGCCCCCTGAACTATGGCCTGTACCTTCCCCCTGAACTATGGCCTGTACCTGCCACCTGAACTATGGCCTGTATCTGCCCCCTGAATTCTGGCCTGTATCTGCCCCCTGAACTCTGGCCTGTACCTGCCCCCTGAACTATGGCCTGTACCTGCCCCCTGAACTATGGCCTGTACCTTCCCTCTGTACTCTGGCCTGTACCTTCCCCCTGAACTCTGGCCTGTATCTGTCCCCTGAACTCTGGTCTGTATCTGCCCCCTGAACTATGACCTGTACCTGCCCCCTGAACTCTGGCCACAATAAGTAGTCATAAATAAGCTACATAAATACTGTGAAAATTGCAAAAAATCAAGTCTGGTACACATGTTTTTTAATCAATTATTATAACTATGAGATTAACTAGTCACAGCTAGGGATGACCATATGGATGTTGGACATGGCCAGCTGGTTACATGTTTAATAATCTGTACAGTGTTGGTGGCAATCTCCGACACCTGTTCTGAATTAATATGATCAGGTTTTAATTCTGTACACCATGTATTACCCTGGTCCCAGCAGGGCTGAACTTGACCAGTGTAATGTATAAAAGATATACAGGAAGTTGATCAGGTGATACCGGTTACTGTCCAGTCACATTTAACAGGTGTACCCCCTGCACTACGTTTGTTGTCTGTGTATGTGGTAGATACAAATATTTTTGCTTAATTCCTCCCTATTTCACAAAGTTGGAAAATATCAGAGTTGAATTATAGCAAAACATTTCCTATTCATAATTAAAAGGGAGGTTTCAATAACAACATACCCAAGCATCACCAGTAACTTTGGTACGTTGTGATTAAAACATCCCTCTTAATTTTGATATTTCATTTCATCGCCAGCCTGATGATACCTTTAAATTACAATGTAGGTATCCTTACCCAACACACAGCACCCTACCTAACCCTCCTCTTACCTGAACCTGATGTTGGTTCCACATGTACATTGTTAAAATTTGTTACCGGGTAATTTTCTATTCATGATCTATAGCAATAAAGTATTTAGATTTACAAATGTTTTTAACCGATCTACGAATTTGATATTTCTTTTGAAACAGTCATTTCCTCTTCCATTTCCTGTTCGTATTGTTCTATCAACTTTGGTGGTGATTTCAATCAGGTCAGTAGCAATATCGTGTCAAATAATCTTAAGTTAAACTTCACTTTTTACATCAAGACAATTGATCCCGAACAATCATTTTGAATTGAGACAGTTTAAGTGACAAACACCAATAACAAACAGTGCCAGGTTTAAATACCCCGAACAAAAGGCAACACATTTTTCAACACTCAACTTTGTAAAAACTTTCAAATAACACCTAATCAAATCCGGAGTATTTTGTTAACAAAATGTTTTTTGTTTGTTTTGTATTTTCAGGCTTTAATGTCCTTGCAATATGTCAGCCATGGTCATTTGAGGACAAGTGTCAAGGAGACACCTATAGAGGAAAACAGAGACGAAGAGATTCAGAGCAGTGAGGAAAGAAAGGAAAGATTTAAAATCCCAAATAAGAGTTACAATGGGAACAGAAGATCTGTTTTGGTCGCCTAATTCTTCTCTTGTGATTTTGAAACAAATAGATATAATGACCTTGTAAGAATTTGTTTGTGTAAAGGAAATTGAAGTCATTCACACTGTGGCTATAGGGACGTATATAGTTCATAGTTTTCAATTTTGCCAAAGGGACATACAAAATGTAATTCTGACTTAGTATTTTTGACTATCAAATTTAATGGTATCTACTACATTTACAGCACACAAACCAGGGTCAAGAGTTCCACCTCAGCATGTGGTTACACATATGATTATATGACAGATTTCTGTTACAAATATACCAATCCCATTTCCTCAAGACACCAAATATTTATATTTACATAATGCACAGATTTTATTCTCGATCTGTAGTCTAGTGCTTTGAGAGTCAAATTTTACATCCTCTTAAACAATTCATGATCAGACTGTTTAATGTTCTGTATAAAATGTAATTGTTCTACTTTATGTGAATTTTGTTTTTAATTGTGAATTATAATAAACATTGAAGAGTTCAGGCAATTGCAGGTGATTTTTGTTTTTAATTGTTAATTATACTGGAGAGTTCAGGCATTTGTAGATGATTTTTTTGAAAATGTTTTCAGGGTAACTCGGTCAAACTTCTTGGAAAAGGATTTATATCAGTTTTAATTTGTTTCCATATCACATTCCTTTGAACATTGTCTATTTTGTCATGCAATTCAATATGGAAAGAAATAAAGATTGTATTAAAACAGTGAAAATTCATTTAAATATCAGCCAGATTATCTTAACTCAAATTAAAATTGGAATTTACATGTTTCTACACTACATATTTATTGGTTGTGAGTTTCAGACTTGTGTCCTAAGGCTACGTGAGGCTATAGCTAGACACATGTAATTAGCCTTTCCAGGTAGATGTCCATTTACATCAGGTAGCCCGGTTACAGGTGTTAGTCGACCCTAGCCAGGATATATTATACCTGGCCAGAGGCAAAAGAAGCATTAGACATAATTAGGTAGGAAGTCTGCTTTACCACCAGGAGGTGAGATAGAACCTCTAATTGATATTAGTTGTATAATGACACATGTATAATGGTCATATACTAGACCAGTTGCTTTCTGTCATCAATTTAAACAGGACATAAAAAGACATGTCACTTTTTGACATTTTTTTGTGATTAAAAGTCCGGATATAATTATCTGATGTTTAAAAAAGTAACATTTCAATGAATTTAATGGGGTTATTTAAAACGATTATGTATAATTAGTTCCAACAAGATTGAATAGTGTTGTAACTTGTGACCAAGGTCATTATATATTAGATTACATTAGCAAATTTCACTATTGACTGGATATTATGTTTAAACCCAAGAATCCTGCATATCACAGCAGCTGATGAAATAAAACGTGCATGTTTGCCAGAGCTCAGTATAAAATATACATGCATTTGTTTCAGAATTAGAATATGATGTAAACTAAATGTCAATAGAAAACAAGTTCTCATGAGGTCTATAATGCACAGGTAAATAAAAACTTAAACATGTATTAGTCACCGGTTCACCACAAGAATGCGAACAATGTATAAACCCAGAGTGGTTACCTTGACTCACTCAAGATAATAAAGATATGAAATTGTATCTTCTTCTCAAACCCAAACTTACAGAAACAATGAACACACCCAGATATTTATTTATGATCCAACAACTTCATACCTATGAATGCTTGGTGATGAATTCCAGCCTCCTCCACATATAGTGTAAGATAATATTTCTACAAATCACTTCAAGCTAACAATGCTCCACAACATAACTGTACTCTGCTACCACAGTGGTGCTAATCAGATCAATGCTTGATTTAAAGACCATGACTTAATCGGTCACCTATAACGTAATTAATCAGCTTACGTAGATTAATCATAAAATACATAAAATCTAATTTCTGTCTTTTATTGAGGTATATATCCTATCCTCAAGCTAAAAATACCGAACAGTCTGCTAAACAAATTTATATTGTCGGCATGTGAATTTCTCTTCTGTACAATGGATTGAAAATTGTTTAGAAGATTAAACTTTTTATGTACACAAAAAGAAATGACAAATATTTTTATGCTATTTACGAAAAATGACCTTGACCATGAAGAAAAATGACATGAAATGTAGAAAACCATTTGTCGCTAATTTCATGAAAATGACCTTCACTTACAAGGTCAAAACATAAAACAACCAACTTTCAATCGCACACAAATGACCAATGGTCTGAATCAGAAAACATCAATGTTTACTAGAAATTGTAAACTTGTAAATCTACATTCTTAATTGCTTAATACATTTTTTCTTCGCTGATATGATTGAATCTAAATAACTATAAATATTGAAGAAAAAAACCTCCTGAACCCCCCGTCTGGGGTGTATATACACACAATATGTTTATATTGGTCTTCAAAGAAACTTGTTTTTATTTGTTTTCTGATCAAGACCTATCTCCATTCTTATGACAACATGGTACAGTTAGTTGAACCACCAGGGTGTATGCCTCCATCAATCAAACAGTCCTATGTTATTTCAACAGCAGTTTAAACACCTGTTAGATCTTTTCATGGCCATACAATATAGACAGGACAAAGATAACAAAACTGAAGCCAATGAAAAATGTGATAAAAAAACACCAGAGCTGATAAGAATAAACCAGTTATTTATAACTCAACACTACATATACTTTAAAATGATAATCTCATTATATATGATATAATATTCTGTAAAATAATCACGTATTGTAGATAATTCAGTTAATTAGCACCACTATGCTTTACATATACGTATATATTTTTATACGTTTTCTAAGCTTCATTCAGACAACCACATTCCTATACCTCAATATACAGACTTATTTGCTATTTTGTTTTTAACATAATACATATCAGATATCTGCAAAATGGGCTTAATTATTTAGGAGAAAATTGAACGAAACCAGATTCAGGAGTATGTACCACACATTTTGCAAATTATTGTTTTATTATTTGTACATAAATGCAAGATATTTGATTTGAGGAATGATGGAGCCCCTGAATATCATACAAGTAGTAAATGTACTGGGTGTTTACTTAATTTCTATGCGGTTCCCTGATGAAATGTCCACATGTCATCTTGATATGACTATGAGAATGATCACAAATTCATAATCACTGGTTTTACAGCCAATCAGGTTAGATCCCTGGCCTTCTATAAGTGAGGAGAACTTCATTTTTTGTTCAGATAAATATGCTTGAAATTATACTTTCTTTTTGTTGTTCAATTATGCTGAATTAGATATCTTTTTTTTTTTTCTTTCTTCCATTTTTTGGACTTCATGACAAAATCATCAACTTCTTAAAGAACTAGTCGAGTTAATTATAGATGTATAACAGTTGATAAGTTATCAACTACTATATGAATTTCCTAATTTTTTAAAGACAAAATAGATTTGTTAACATTTTCTTCTGAGGAATTAATCAATATCATATGCTAATTTACAAATTAGTTTAGGTAGTATTTTTTATTCCAGTTTCATTTGGACAGAAAAACAAGCGAAGAATTTTTCTTGGAGTAGAACTTCAACATGTGTTATAGTTCCCTTAAAAAGATTTAAAAAATCTAATTTAGAGAGTGAAATATGGGATACCTACCATCCAATATACACCATTTCCCGTCAATATCTGCATTCTGTATGTAGGAATCTTCAATCGTAGGGTCATAATCCTCGACGAACATTTTCTGGAAGAATTGGATAGTTAATGCCGACTTGCCCACACCACCATCACCCACGACCACGAGTTTGTAAGTTTTAGCGTTATCGCCGTGTAATCCCTTGGACATCGTGACAAAATGTTCCTTTTTCCTCAAGCACACTTACTATAATAACAGAAATGAGACAAATGATATCCTTTGAATTCACTAAATGTCTTGGTACGATTCTTCTCTCGTTGCACAATTAGGGATTTCCTCTCGGATATGATAGCTTTAACAGGAGGAAGTAGGTCCTCTGGAGCGAAGTGCTGCCCTGAAGAGCAAATGACACAATTTCGTTGCAACGCAGGTACGCTATTACTTTTAAGAGCGCTCAGTGATACAGGTAAAAACCCCGGAGTCTTACCTATCGTAGACCTCGTGGTAGAACCGAAATGGTAAACACAAACTACCGTTGGTGAATTTAGCGTATCTAAACGATTTTAGTACTTGGCATCCACTTGAGGTCTGTCAACATACTGTTTGTTTAAGATGACTTTCTCTACCGACAGCCGATTGACACCAAATAAATCTACATTACTACACCTTAATGTCAGGACTGTCAGTCAACTCGTAGAGATTTCGTAGTACACAGCCAATATGGCTGGGCTGTATAATATCAAAGCTATTTTTAACGACACATTTGATTGGCTAATTTCCCAATCGGCGAGGAATATCGTCTGTGATTGGCCAACAGGTGCCCTTTCGCAATCAACGTTTGTTTACTTTCTTGCGTGAAATCGCACGGTCTATCGGTCTATGACGTAAAAGGCCTATGCTGTCAAAAAATATCTGAGAAATCTGTTAGAGCAATCATGCAATACAGAATCAATATGGACTGCTATTTAAATGCCACGCGGAGAAAACGTGACTTTAGTTTTGGCCTAAGCTGTTTATCAAAGTTTGACAGTCGTATATGCCTCCTGCACACCGATCACGATTACAGTTACCCAGGCCACCCATGGGACATCGCCACATGTTCCCAACGACCAGATTGTTGACAGTTTTATGCAAAAGATTTGAATATTTCACAACATAGCAGTACAATGCCATCTGATGTTTGTCATGAATTCTGCGTTACGCTGCACCTGTATAAATTATTGTAAAAGGAAGAGGTCGATGTGGCTTGTACAGTGAACATACTCAAAGAGTAAATCTTAGGCTCAGGAGGCAGAGCCGTGGCTTATCACGCCGGCACCCGGGTTCGATTCCCGTCGGGACATTCGACAGGAATGTGTTTTACTGAGAACTTTCACATTATCATTAATTGACTCTGGGTACCATAAACTCAAGAAACGGGTATAATTTAACATATTTGACCTCATTAACCTTTATTTAATAGGACAACGGTCAGATTCCTTTACATAAATATCATGACTATGAGGGTATCTAATTGATTGTTCTGAAGAATTCATTAAAATTTAAATATTATAACACATTCGATCCATGACCTTAAAAAAGGTCAAAGTCATTAATTTGAACAAATTTGTTGGCCATTTGTTTATACCAGGGTGACATATCATTATGCCAATACAACCACAGAAATGTTGACAGAAGTTAAAGTGAGACCTCTATTGAGAATGTTGAAAGAGTGTCATTCGTATAACGTACTGGTGTTTATATACAATTAAAAAGTATAAGTACTGGTGTATTATTACCCTACACTGTATATAACTATTTTTTTTAAATGTCACTTTATGAATATACTGAAACAAGCTTGAAATTTTTAAGGTCAAGGTCATGATTTGATCTAAATATATTTATTGCCTTTTTAGTAACAGGATTGGGTCAAGGTCATGGAATTCAATAGATTATAGGTTTGTTCATGACTGTTAAGATATTCAATTATTAAAGGCTTACAGTAAAATATAAGGTCTTGGGTGCATGTTATATCATGATTTCCTTTTCGTAGGTGAACACAAAATTGAAATGAAGTATTATTCAAAATTCAACGTTCATTTTGATAATTTCAAGGCATTTTATTTAAATGTAGGGACTTAAGTTTACTTTGAGTACCATGGCCTCTTCAAACTGTTTGCAACATTCAAAAGACAAAAACATACTTTTTTGTTTAAAATTTTTATTTGCCAATTTATAATCAGCAGGTAACAGTTACAATTAACTTCAAAAACAAGGATCACATTTACTTTTAATTTTCATAAACATTTGTATCGAAACCATTAAGGCAAAACAAAAAAATTGTTTGTTTCCTGTTACCAAAATCATATTTAAAAAATCATTGTAGGAAGGTAAACAATTTAACAGTTTATTCTAAACAAGAGATCCCAGAGGGATCTTGGCGCCCACCATTGAATGATCTTTATAGGTTCCATGTCAGATTGATCTTTTCCCTACTTTTCCCTTCCTCTAAGTCTTACTAATCTGTGTAAATTCAGAAACAGCCCTCTAGTACTTTTCAAACAAGGGGAACCTATATATAAAATTTAAGATTTAGCGATAATGGCTGTCTGTCAGCCATGTTGTTTTCGGATTGGTCCCAAAATGCAACACCAGGGACCAAGGGGAACCTATATATGAAATTTGAGAAAGATCCCTTCAGTACCTTCTGTAAAATAGCGATAACAAACTTCAATTGTCAAAATCCAAGATGGCTGCCTGTCAGCCAGGTTGTTTTCTGACTGGTCTCAAAATCCAATATGCATAACTAGGCACAGAGGGCAACCTACAAATGAAATTTCAGAAAGATCCCTTCAGCAATTTCTGATAAATAGCTATAACAAACTTCCATTGTCAAAATCCAAGATGGCTGCCTGTCGGCCATGTTGTTTTCCGATTGGTCTCAAAATGCAATATGCATAACTAGGCATCGAGGGGAACCTACATATGAAATTTGAGAAAGATCCCTTCATTGCTTTCTCAGAAATAGCGATAACAAACTTCAATTGTCAAAATCCAAGATGGCTGCCTGTCGGCCATGTTGTTTAAGGATTGGTCTCAATATGCAATATGCATAACTAGGCACCAAGGGGAACCTACATATGAAATTTGAGAAAGATCCCTTCATTGCTTTCTCAGAAATAGCGATAACAAACTTCAATTGTCAAAATCCAAGATGGCTGCCTGTCGGCCATGTTGTTTAAGGATTGGTCTCAATATGCAATATGCATAACTAGGCACCAAGGGGAACCTATATATGAAATTTGAGAAAGATCCCTTCAGTCCTTTCTGAGAAATAGAGATAACAAACTTCAATTGTCAAAATCCAAGATGGCTGCCTGTCGGCCATGTTGTTTTCCGATTGGTCTCAAAATGCAATATGCATAACTAGGCATCGAGGGGAACCTACATATGAAATTTGAGAAAGATCCCTTCATTGCTTTCTCAGAAATAGCAATAACAAACTTCAATTGTCAAAATCCAAGATGGCTGCCTGTCGGCCATGTTGTTTTCCGATAGGTCTCAAAATGCGATATGCATAACTAGGCACCAAGGGGAACCTATATATGAAATTTGAGAAAGATCCTTTCAGTCCTTTCTGAGAAATAGAGATAACAAACTTCAATTGTCAAAATCCAAGATGGCTGCCTGTCGGCCATGTTGTTTTCCTATAAGTCCCAAAATGCGATATGCATAACTAGGCACCAAGGGGAACCTACATATGGAATTTGAGAAAGATCCCTTCAGTACTTCCTGAGAAATAGCGATAACAAACTTCAATTGTCAAAATCCAAGATGGCTGCCTGTCGGCCATGTTGTTTTCCGATAGGTCTCAAAATGCGATATACATAACTAGGCACCAAGGGAAACCTACATATGAAATTTGAGAAAGATCCCTTCAGTACTTTATGAGAAATAGCGATAACAAACTTCAATTGTCAAAATCCAAGATGGCTGCCTGTCGGCCATGTTGTTTTCTGATAGGTCTCAAAATGCGATATGCATAACTAGGCACCAAGGGGAACTTACATATGGAATTTGAGAAAGATCCCTTCAGTACTTTCTGAGAAATAGCGATAACAAACTTCAATTGTCAAAATCCAAGATGGCTGCCTGTCGGCCATGTTGTTTTCTGATAGGTCTCAAAATGCGATATGCATAACTAGGCACCAAGGGGAACTTACATATGGAATTTGAGAAAGATCCCTTCAGTACTTTCTGAGAAATAGCGATAACAAGAATTGTTAACGGACGGACGGAGGGATGGACGGACGGACGGACGGACCACGGACGCAGGGCGATTTGAATAGCCCACCATCTGATGATGGTGGGCTAATAAAAGTTTTTAAGGAATATATGAGAGAGTGATCATCAATTTAAAATCACTTCCTGGAAAATTATATATATACATGTACATGTATATCAAAAAAGAAAAGAAAATAGGATCAACAGGGTACCAGAAAACAAACAATATCTTGTGTTTTTTTTTTTATTGTGCTTCATTAAGCATAACATATATATATATATATCTTGTCATTCTACTTGGCACCCAAATATGTATTGGAGATGTCTGTCATACATAATTCACTTAAAAGAGAAAACATTGTTTGTCTTAATTCAGAATTACTTCAATTATAAGCTACATGACTTGTATGGCCTGATTACATTCAAGCTTTACATTGAGGTTTTCATGGGATGCCAGTATTATTTCTTATTATGTCCTTTGATCATGTAGAAACATCCTCATGACCCTTTGGACCAAGACTGTCTCGTGTAGAAACATCCTCATGACCCTTTGGACCGAGACTGTCTCGTGTAGAAACATCCTCATGACCCTTTGGACCGAGACTGTCTCGTGTAGAAACATCCTCGTGACCCTTTGGACCGAGACTGTCTCGTGTAGAAACATCCTCACGGCCCTTTGGACCGAGACTGTCTCGTGTAGAAACATCCTCACGGCCCTTTGGACAGAGACTGTCTCATGTAGAAACATCCTCACAGCCCTTTGGACCGAGACTGTCTCGTGTAGAAATATCCTCGTGACCCTTTGGACCGAGACTGTTTCGTGTAGAAACATCCTCATGACCCTTTGGACCGAGACTGTCTCCTGTAGAAACATCCTCATGACCCTTTGGACCGAGACTGTCTCGTGTAGAAACATCCTCATGACCCTTTGGACAGAGACTGTCTCGTGTAGAAACATCCTCATGACCCTTTGGACCGAGACTGTCTCGTGTAGAAATATCCTCACGGCCCTTTGGACCGAGACTGTCTCGTGTAGAAACATCCTCATGACCCTTTGGACCGAGACTGTCTCGTGTAGAAATACCCTCACAAATCTTTGGACTGAGACTGTCTCTTGTATGTTTTTTTATCAAGTATTTTATGTGACATACAATAACAAGAGAACCCAGAGGGATCTTGGCGCCCACCATTGAATGATCTTCATAGGTTCCATGTCAGATTGATCTTTTCTGTACTTTTCCCTTCATTTTACTAATCTGTGCAAATTGAGACATCCCTCCAGTACTTTTCAAACAAGGGAATCCTAGCTATATAAGAAATTTGAGATTTAACGATAATGGCTGTTTGTTTGCCAGGTTGTTTTAAGGACAGACTGGTCCAAAAATGCAATACAAGGGACCAAGGGGAACCTACTTATGAAATTTGAGAAAGATCCATTAAGTACTTTGAGAAATAGAGATAACAAACTTCAATTGTCAAAATCCAAGATGGCGGTCTGTCGGCCATATTGTTTTCCAATTGATCTCAAAATGCAATAAGCATAACGAGGCACCAAGGGGAACCTCCATATGAAATTTGAGAATGATCCCTTCAGTACTTTCTCAGAAATAGCCATAACAAACTTCAATTGTCAAAATCCAAGATGGCTGCCTGTCGGCCATGTTATTTTCAGATTGGTCTCAAAATGCAAAATGCAAAACTAGGCACGAAGGGAAACTTACATATGAAATTTGAGAAAGATCCCTTAAATACTTTCTCAGAAATAGTGATAACAAACTTCAATAGTCAAAATCCAAGATGTCTGCCTGTCGGCCATGTTGTTTTCAGATTGGTCTCAAAACACAATATGCATAACTAGGCACCAAGGGAAACTTACATATGAAATTTCAGAAAGATCCCTTCAGTACTTTCTCAGAAATAGTGATAACAAACTTCAATTGTCAAAATCCAAGATGGCTGCCTGTCGGCCATGTTGTTTTCTGATCGGTCCCAAAATGCAATATGCATAACTAAGCACTAAGGGGAACCCACATATGAAATTTGAGAAAGATCCCTTCAGTACTTTCTCAGAAATAGCGATAACAAACTTCAATTGTCAAAATCCAAGATGGCTGCCTGTCGGCCATGTTGTTTTCCGATAGGTCTCAAAATGCAATATGCATAACTAGGCACCAAGGGGAACCTACATACGAAATTTGAGAAAGATCCCTTTGGTACTTTCTCAGAAATAGCGATAACAAACTTCAATTGTCAAAATCCAAGATGGCTGCCTGTCGGCCATGTTGTTTTCCGATAGGTCTCAAAATGCAATATGCATAACTAGGCACCAAGGGGAACCTACATACGAAATTTGAGAAAGATCCCTTTGGTACTTTCTCAGAAATAGCGATAACAAACTTCAATTGTCAAAATCCAAGATGGCTGCCTGTCGGCCATGTTGTTTTCCGATAGGTCTCAAAATGCAATATGCATAACTAGGCACCAAGGGGAACCTACATATCAAATTTGAGAAAGATCCCTTTGGTACTTTCTCAGAAATAGCGATAACAAACTTCAATGGTCAAAATCCAAGATGGCTGCCTGTCGGCCATGTTGTTTACCGATCGGTCCCAAAATGCAATATGCATAACTAGGCACCAAGGGGAACCTACATATGAATTTTGAGAAAGATCCCTTCAGTACTTTCTGAGGATTAGCGATAACAAGAATTGTTTACGGACGGACGGACGGACGGACCACGGACGCAGGGCGATTTGAATAGCCCACCATCTGATGATGGTGGGCTAAAAACAATCATTAACCTACATTAAGTGATTAATACAATAATTAAAGATTACATGTCCCTTTAATGATAATAAACAATTATTATTCAAGGGAGATAACTTCAATACAACAAATCACAGGAAACTTGAATAAAATTAACACAAGACAGCATATACACCCTTAATATCTTTAAGGATTTATTATGTTTTTATAAATTAATACTTATAGCACTTATTACTTTGTTATTGAAAGAATTTTCCATTTGCTAGAAGAAGGCTTTGCCCTCCAGCTTACTCATATCACAGTATCACAGATATAAACCATTAGATATATCTCTGTTGATATAATAAAACAAATTATAAAGATTTCAGCTTGGCTGTTAAAATCTTTATTTTAATATGAAACAAAAGAAATTCATTATTAGTAAAAAATATTGAAAAGAAAATCTGTCTCAACAATCAAAACAAAAGAGTGAAATATGAAAAATAAAATGTTCAAACAATTATTAAATACAATGTACATCAACTGTTTGATGATGCATTCACCTTTGTAATACAAACTTAATTTTTTACTCACAAGCTAAGTTCTGACTTATTATCTTATTGTGACAACAACATACTTCACCTGAATTTGCATTTCCACGTAAAATTAAGACCATGATTCCAAATTGTCTATTTTCAGCAGTTGGGCATCATCAGTTCAATTTGAAATCCAACCTCGCGCGTACAACCTTGCACCCCACACATCCCTAACTCGCACCCCAAACCCCTCTTCCCAAACATTACTAACAAACATACCCAACTCATCAACAACTCTCTACATTCATTGTTCAGTTTCACCCAACTCTCTCCTCTAATCAACAGGCCATCACAAATCATCTACATTGTATTTGTCTTTGACACATAATCTAGTTGTTTTGTTGACCTTGACCTTCACAGTGTCTTCCATATGGGGACCTCAATTAACCTTTGAACTGCGAATTCACCCAGATGACCTTTGAACTGTGCTATCTGAAGTTGTCGACCTTGATGGTAAGTGCTACCTCAGGCCTGTTACTCCTGGGACCAAATCCACCAAATTCTTCCTGTCTCTTTTTCCTCATCTCCCTCCTACAAAGTACACCAGATGTTAAAAACTTTTAGTATTGCAGTTGTTCATTTGTCATCAATACTTGTATCCCTCTATCATTGTTGTGGCAAAATGTCTATAAAATCATCAAACTTAATAAAATATCACGGATGATCGTAAATATACTTACTCTTTTTTCTTTTCCTCCACCTGTTTCTGTAGCTCCATTTGTCCATAATCATCTTCTAATGTGGCAAAGTCATTCTTCCTCATCTGGTCAAACTGCATATCCTATCAATTACAGCAACAATTAACAATTTACCAATGTGACAATGTCAGTTATGGATATAGGCAATGTAACCGAGACGGATGCTGGCCAAGGGAGACAACTACAGGAAATCACTGGCATCATGTAAATAGATGATGACACACACCAAGAGGACATATGTATACAATCACTTTTATTATAGCAGATGGAAGTGAGCGAGGGGTCTTAATGTAGGAAGATACAGGAGTATGGTTGAGGAGGTGACTATACCTTCACAGGCCACCCAGGTAAAAGACGACCACTGCATCATCTGACCACCACCCGGTGTATCACATAAACAAACAGGTAAACATCAGATGTGTTACTAACCTTGTGTCACCATCACGGATGTGTTACTAACCTTGTGTCACCATCACGGATGTGTTACTAACCTTCACTCCAATTGTGTCACCATCACGGATGTGAAATGGAGCACTTTTCAGGTTACATTTCAGCCCTCCCTTCTTCTTTCCTTTCTGATTATTTTTCTACAACAGAAAACAAAACTTATGGAAGTTTAGAAATTCTGAATTTTAACGACCTGAATGTTGTACCATAGCTACAGGATTTCTATGTGTTATTACTACTGAACAATTGTTTGAAAGTCAGGGTCATACGAGGGAGTGTGTCAAGTAGACGTAACAGTAGGCCTCTCATTATAGTCAGGGTCATACGAGGAAGTGTGTCAAGGAGGCGTAACAGAAGGCCTCTCATTAAAGTCAGGGTCATACGAGGGAGTGTGTCAAGGAGACGTAACAGAAGGCCTCTCATGAAAGTCAGGGTCATACGAGGGAGTGTGTCAAGGAGACGTAACAGTAGGCCTCTCATTATAGTCAGGGTCATACGAGGGAGTGTGTCAAGTAGACGTAACAGAAGGCCTCTCATTAAAGTCAGGGTCATACGAGGGAGTGTGTCAAGTAGACGTAACAGAAGGCCTCTCATTAAAGTCAGGGTCATACGAGGGAGTGTGTCAAGTAGACGTAACAGAAGGCCTCTCATTAAAGTCAGGGTCATACGAGGGAGTGTGTCAAGGAGACATAACAGTAGGCCTCTCATTATAGTCAGGGTCATACGAGGGAGTGTGTCAAGTAGACGTAACAGAAGGCCTCTCATTAAAGTCAGGGTCATACGAGGGAGTGTGTCAAGTAGACGTAACAGAAGGCCTCTCATTAAAGTCAGGGTCATACGAGGGAGTGTGTCAAGGAGACAGAAACATCAAAGTCAGGGGTTGAATGAGACATGGATAGAGAGGTTGAATGAGACACGGGTAGAGAGGTTGAATGAGACATGGGTGAAGAGGTTGAATGAGACACGGGTAGAGAGGTTGAATGAGACACGGGTATAGAGGATGAATGAGACACGGGTAGAGAGGTTGAATGAGACATGGGTCGATAGGTTGAAGGAAACATGGGTAGAGAGGTTGATAGACATGGTGAGAGGTGTAATAGACAGTAGAAGGTTGAATGGACATATAGAGTTGAATGGAGCAGGGTAGAGGTGATGGTGGGTCAAGGTAAGAACAGTAGAGGTTATGAGACATGGGTTAGAGGGTGATGAGACATGGTAGAAGTGAAGAGACATGGTAGAGGGTTGAATGAGACATGGTAGAGAGGTTGAATGAGACACGTGGTAGAGAGGTTGAATGAGACATGGGTGAGAGGTTGAATGAGACAGGGTAGAGAGGTTGAATGGAACATGGGTAAGAGGTTGAATGAGACATGGGTAGAGAGGTTGAATGAACTGTGAGGTGAATGCACATGGGTAGAGAGGTTGAATGAATGAGACATGGGTAGAGAGGTTGAATGAGACATGGGTAGAGAGGTTGAATGAGACATGGGTAGAGAGGTTGAATGAGACATGGGAAGTGAAGGGAGTAGAATTGAATGAGACATGGGTAGAGAGGTTGAATGAGACATGGTAGAGAGGTTTTGAATGAGACATGGTAGAGGTTATAGACATGGAAGAGGTTGAATGAGACATGGTGAGAGGTTGAATGAGACATGGGTAGAGAGGTTGAATGAGACATGAGATGATGGTTGAATGAGACCGGATAGAGTAGAAAGGTAGAGAGGTTGAATGAGACATGGGTAGAGAGGTTGAATGAATGAGACATGGATAGAGGGGTTGAATGAGACATGGGTAGAGAGGTTGAATGAGACATGGGTAGAGAGGTTGAATGAGACATGGGTAGAGAGGTTGAATGAGACATGGATAGAGAGGTTGAATGAGACATGGGTAGAGAGGTTGAATGAGACATGGGTAGAGGTAAGTGAGAATGTAAGAGAGTTGAATGAGAATGGGTATGAGAGGTGAATGAACATGGGTAGAGAGGTTGAATGAGACATGGGTAGAGAGGTTGAATGAGACATGGTAGAGAGGTTGAATGAGACATGGGTAGAGAGGTTGAATGAGACATGGGTGAGAGTTGAATGAGACATGGGTAGAGAGGTTGAATGAGACATGTGGGGTGAAAGACGGGTATGAGATTGAATGAGACTGAAGAGGTTAATGAGATGGTGAGAGGTTGAATGAGACATGGGTAGAGAGGTTAATGACGATGAGGATGAATGGACATGTAGAGGTTGAATGAGACATGGTAGAGAGGTTGAATGAGACATGGGTAGAGAGGTTGAATGGGACATGGGTAGAGGTTGAATGGGACATGGGTAGAGGTTGAATGAGACATGGGTAGAGAGGTTGAATGAGACATGGATAGAGAGATTGAATGAATGAGACATGGATAGAGAGGTTGAATGAGACATGGGTAGAGGTTGAATGAGACATGGGTAGAGAGGTTGAATGAGACATGGGTAGAGAGAGTTGAATGAGACATGGGTAGAGAGTTGAATGGGACATGGGTAGAGGTTGAATGAGACATGGGTAGAGAGGTTGAATGAATGAGACATGGGTAGAGAGGTTGAATGAGACATGGGTAGAGAGGTTGATAGACATGGAGAGGTTGATAGACATGGGTAGAAGGTTGAATGAGACATGGGTAGAGGGTTAGAGATTGGGTAGAAGTTTGAATGAGACATGGGTAGAGAGGTTGAATGAGACATGGTATGAGAGGTTGATAGACATGGTGAGAGTCATGGCATGGGTAGAGAGGTTATGAATGAGACATTGGGTTAGAGAAGTTGATGAGACATGGGTAGAGAGGTTGAATGAGACATGGGTAGAGAGGTTGAATGAGACATGGTAGAGAGGTTGAATGAGACATGGGTAGAGAGGTTGAATGGGACATGGGTAGAGGTTGAATGAGACATGGGTAGAGAGGTTGAATGAGACATGGGTAGAGAGGTTGAATGAGACATGGGTAGAGAGGTTGAATGAGACATGGGTAGAGAGGTTGAATGAGACATGGGTAGAGAGGTTGAATGAGACATGGGTAGAGAGGTTGAATGAGACATGGGTAGAGAGGTTGAATGAGACATGGGTAGAGAGGTTGAATGAGACATGGGTAGAGAGGTTGAATGAGACATGGGTAGAGAGGTTGAATGAGACATGGGTAGAGAGGTTGAATGAGACATGGGTGGAGAGGTTGAATGAGACATGGGTAGAGAGGTTGAATGAGACATGGGTAGAGAGGTTGAATGAGACATGGGTAGAGAGGTTGAATGAATGAGACATGGGTAGAGAGGTTGAATGAGACATAGGTAGAGAGGTTGAATGAGACATGGGTAGAGAGGTTGAATGAGACATGGGTAGAGAGGTTGAATGAGACATGGTAGAGAGGTTGAATGAGACATGGGTAGAGAGGTTGAATGAGACATGGGTAGAGAGGTTGAATGAGACATGGGTAGAGAGGTTGAATGAGACATGGGTAGAGAGGTTGAATGAGACATGGGTAGAGAGGTTGAATGAGACATGGGTAGAGAGGTTGAATGAGACATGGGTAGAGAGGTTGAATGAGACATGGGTAGAGAGGTTGAATGAGACATGGGTGGAGAGGTTGAATCAGACATGGGTAGAGAGGTTGAATGAGACATGGGTGGAGAGGTTGAATGAGACATGGGTAGAGAGGTTGAATGAGACATGGATAGAGAGGTTGAATGAGACATGGGTAGAGAGGTTGAATGAATGAGACATAGGGTAGAGAGGTTGAATGAGACATGGGTAGAGAGATTGAATGGGACATGGGTAGAGGTTGAATGAGACATGGGTAGAGAGGTTGAATGAGACATGGGTAGAGAGGTTGAATGAGACATGGGTAGAGGTTGAATGAGACATGGGTAGAGAGGTTGAATGAGACATGGGTAGAGAGGTTGAATGAGACATGGGTAGAGAGGTTGAATGAGACATGGGTAGAGAGGTTGAATGAGACATGGGTAGAGAGGTTGAATGAGACATGGGTAGAGAGGTTGAATGAGACATGGGTAGAGAGGTTGAATGAGACATGGGTAGAGAGGTTGAATGAGACATGGGTAGAGAGGTTGAATGAGACATGGGTAGAGAGGTTGAATGAGACATGGGTAGAGAGGTTGAATGAGACATGGATAGAGAGGTTGAATGAGACATGGGTAGAGAGGTTGAATGAGACATGGGTAGAGGTTGAATGAGACATGGATAGAGAGGTTGAATGAGACATGGGTGGAGAGGTTGAATGAGACATGGGTAGAGAGGTTGAATGAGACATGGGTAGAGAGGTTGAATGAGACATGGGTAGAGAGGTTGAATGAGACATGGGTAGAGAGGTTGAATGAGACATGGATAGAGAGGTTGAATGAGACATGGGTGGAGAGGTTGAATGAGACATGGGTAGAGAGGTTGAATGAGACATGGGTAGAGAGATTGAATGAGACATGAGTAGAGAGGTTGAATGAGACATGGGTAGAGAGGTTGAATGAATGAGACATGGGTAGAGAGGTTGAATGAGACATGGGTATAGAGGTTGAATAAATGAGACATGGGTAGAGGTTGAATGAGACATGGGTAGAGGGGTTGAATCAGACATGGGTAGAGAGGTTGAATGAGACATGGGTAGAGAGGTTGAATCAGACATGGGTAGAGAGGTTGAATGAGACATGGGTGGAGAGGTTGAATCAGACATGGGTAGAGAGGTTGAATCAGACATGGGTAGAGAGGTTGAATGAGACATGGGTGGAGAGGTTGAATCAGACATGGGTAGAGAGGTTGAATGAGACATGGGTGGAGAGGTTGAATGAGACATGGGTGGAGAGGTTGAATGAGACATGGGTAGAGAGGTTGAATGAGACATGGGTAGAGAGGTTGAATGAGACATGGGTGGAGAGGTTGAATCAGACATGGGTAGAGAGGTTGAATGAGACATGGGTAGAGAGGTTGAATGAGACATGGGTGGAGAGGTTGAATCAGACATGGGTAGAGAGGTTGAATGAGACATGAGTAGATGGGTTGAATCAGACACGGGTATAGAGGTTGAATGAGACACAGGTATAGAGGTTGAATGAGACATGGGTGGAGAGGTTGAATCAGACATGAGTAGAGAGGTTGAATGAGACAACTGACCTTTGGTTGCTGCTGTTCCTGGATGACCAGCCACTCATATCTCTTAGGGAAATGTTTGGCCAGGTGAAGGTACTGCTCCTCAATAATTAGTGCATTGCTCAGTGTCTGGTTCAGGTTTTGAATTGTGGCACCCTGGGATACATCCCATATCACTTCATGTGGAGCCATGTACATCCTTGTCTCTGGGACTCTTTGCTGAACCTGAAGTACGACCTCATTAGCACTGGAACAGAAGGTCAGCAGGGTAAAACTCACAACATATTTTATTTTCACAAGTAAGGGAGTAGTGATAGAGACCCAAAGGCAACCATATGGAACCCTTTAACACATCTGTGTACCAAATATGGTCATAAAGCCAATAAGAGCAGAAGCAATTGCACAGAAAATGAAGCATGGCTATATAAAGTACCTGAGTATGACCTTTGAACCATAGATCTGAAGTGTGACCTCATGCAAGGCCTTCACACAAGCAATGATAGACCCAGCAGAACAGGAGGTATTGCAAGGAAACTGAACTGTCTCTGATATTGGATTTTCAGTAAAAGAAGCTAGCAATCCCAAACTCAAACACCCCCGCCCCCCAACATATAATATGTACCAAATGTTGGTATGTACAACCAACAGAACAAAAGTTATTTCATGTCAACCAAAGCTTGACAGAAGGATGGACAGTAAAACCGGTTAATAACATAAGGGAGACATAATCAAGATTCTATGAAGAAGTACCAACTAATTCAGCTGTCTTTGTTCTGGCCACTGTCATCTGTTTAACACATAAACTATACCTCTCAAACACCACATCCCTGAAATCTTACCTTAATTTCTCCTCTTGTGATAACACCTGGATCGCAATTTTACAGCACGACTTCAGTTTCAGCTTCCTGAAAACGAGAAATGTGATATAAATGCAGTGATACTGACAGTGTGTTAATCCTAGAATGTAGAATTAATAAGCCTAAAGCCGACGGAAAACCCATGATCCCACGTACAACATTAAGGAAATCATAACAATGGGATATAAAATAGATAAAGAAATAGAAGTACAAAATGAAAGTTCATCCTGATGTCAATTTTTCATATACAAGTCTTATCTTCCAGATGTACTGTCAATACATTAAATCTGTGTCCTAAAGTCACAAAACTTACTGTAGAGTCTGATTAGATGGCCGGAGTACTGTGCTCAGTCGTCCGTCCTCTATGAGCCGGACACGTATAAAGTTTGTCGTGGGGATGTTGATGTCAGCCATTAGAGGTAGTGTCATGACCAGCTGTTGGAAGTCTTCCAGCGTGTCCTGGAGTGAGACTTCTACCTCTCCTATCATCAGAGGTTCCTGGACTTCACTAGCTTCCCCTGATGGTGCCTGGTTCAGCCTCAGCAAGTCTTCAACATTATCATAAATAATCAACAAAAACACGACAACTGTGTCAACAACACAGCACACAAAGTCAATTTAACAAAATTTTTAAATATGATTTAAAATCAAAAATACAAAATATTATATACAATGTCAACAATGCAAAATATTATATACAATGTCAACAATACAAAATATTAAATATAATCACAACAATCAAATACTATGTATATTTCAATAAATTTTTAAGATATTGGTTATTGAAATGTTTGTGATTTACCTTTGATTCCGGATGTGATCCAGGAAAGCATTCCCCCAGTGTTTATGTCAGACTGGTACGGCCCTTCCAGCGTCGGATATAACACCACACATGGACGAATGTACCCCTGTTAGGATAGCAAAGACATATTGACTTATCAATTTACAAAAACAATTTCATATAAGATCCAGGGGACCTATAGTGAAACCTGGCTTTACTGACAAACTGTGGGACTTAGTCATTGTGTCGGATAAGACAGTGAAACCTGACTTTACTGACACACTGTGGGACCAGGTCAATGTGTCAAATACAGTGAAACCTGGCTTTACTGACACACTGTGGGACTGAGTCATTGTGTCGGATGAGACAGTGTGTTGGTACAGTCTGTGTTGGCAATGACAATAGAGCATGTTGGCGTTCCGATGGATATGGTTGGATGAAATAGGATGTCATTAAAGTCGTTGGTCGGTAAAGAGAGGTTTCACTGCACTTTATGAAGAAATACTCTGATGACACTGATAATCATGGACATGGTTGAAGTTAAATGGTGTTAAGGTGAAGATTTCTGATGGACCGACTAATATCAGAACCCCTTTCATAGTGAAAAGGGGGGGGGGGGGGGGGGGGGGGGGGCACTTCAGTGTATGTTTTTAACTATTCAGTACCATCATGTAGATAGAAAGCACACATATCAAAACATCTTGACCATGGGTACCTTGTTGTGTGACCATTGGTACCTTGTGTGACCATAGGTACATTGTGTGACCATGGGTACCTTGTTGTGTGACCATGGGTACATTGTGTGACCATGGGTACATTGTGTGACCATGGGTACCTTGTGTGACCATGGGTACATTGTGTGACCATGAGTACCTTGTTGTGTGACCATTGGTACCTTGTTGTGTGACCATGAGTACCTTGTTGTGTGACCATGGGTACCTTGTGTGACCATGGGTACATTGTGTGACCATGGGTACCTTGTGTGACAATTGGTACCTTGTTGTGTGACCAGGGGTACCTTGTTGTGTGACCAGGGGTACCTTGTGTGACCATGAGTACCTTGTTGTGTGACCATTGGTACCTTGTGTGACCATGGGTACCTTGTTGTGTGACCATTGGTACCTTGTTGTGTGACCATGAGTACCTTGTGTGACCATGAGTACCTTGTTGTGTGACCATTGGTACCTTGTGTGACCATGGGTACATTGTGTGACCATGGGTACCTTGTGTGACCATAGGTACATTGTGTGACCATGGGTACCTTGTTGTGTGACCATGGGTACATTGTGTGACCATGGGTACCTTGTGTGACCATGGGTACCTTGTGTGACCATGGGTACATTGTGTGACCATTGGTACCTTGTGTGACCATAGGTACATTGTGTGACCATGGGTACCTTGTGTGACCATGAGTACCTTGTTGTGTGACCATTGGTACCTTGTGTGACAATGGGTACATTGTGTGACCATGGGTACCTTGTGTGACCATGGGTACATTGTGTGACCATGGGTACCTTGTGTGACCAGGGGTACCTTGTTGTGTGACCAGGGGTACCTTGTGTGACCATGGGTACCTTGTGTGACCATGGGTACATTGTGTGACCATGGGTACATTGTGTGACCATGTGTGTCATGGGTACTTTATGTGACCATGGGTTTATTATGTGACTATGGGTACCTTTTTGTGCGATCATGGGTACCCTGTGTGACCATGGGTACATTGTGTGACCATGGGTACCTTGTGTGACCATGGGTACATTGTGTGACCATGGGTACCATGTGTGTCATGGGTACTTTATGTGACCATGGGTTTATTATGTGACTATGGGTACCTTTTTGTGCGATCATGGGTACCCTGTGTGACCATTGGTACCCTCTGTGACTATAGGTACCTTGGGTGGCAGTTTTCCTTCCTCTAGGAGCAGATGGTCCCCATCATTGACCAGACTCTGACCCAGGGGTAGGTCCATGTCGTCCAGTACTTCTGCTGCCTCTCCACACCAGTTTGTCTTACGCAGGTGCCAACAGTCCTCTGTAACCAAAATACAGGGTTAAGGGTCACTTCCTGAGGTCAGAGGTTAGAGTAATTATATATCTATATTATATATGGTACTGGCATTTTAACAGAAAACTCAAGTAATAATTTTTTGCTTAATAATGTCTTAATCTTATTGTTTGTTCAAATTCAATTTGATTTGAACATACATATCTGATATACATTAATGGTCCACATTTTTTCTTTTGTGAAAGAAAAGTTAAAGGGGCATTCCTTCGTTCAGAATTCAGAAACGTGCAACATTTCTATGGATAAGATATTTGCCAAAATGAGGATTATAGAAATTTTTGTGCATACCAGTAATGATAGTGATGCCGAAATGTACCGAAAAATGACATTTCGTACACAAATACCGTCTGTCTTTTTGGTAATTAGTGATACTTTAGGTCAAAATGAGACTTTTATGATATAATACTTGAAGACCTTTTTTCCCCATGAGAGTTGAACTGCCACATTAATTTAAAGATTATGACTTTTACAACTTGGGGAAAAATACACATTTCCCATTAAGTTTCATTTTGGCGATATACACTTTATTCAAATGAAGGAATGTCCCTTTAAGCAAGTTTTTTTAAAGAAGAAATACAACTTTTTTAAAGGAATAATAATGATACAAAGGATGATGTTACTAGAGCCTCCGCAACTTTGATGGAAATCCAGAAAACCTGTCACTTTAAGTAATCTTAGTCCACCATGCGTACCTTGTAACCTTAGTCGACCATACTTACCTTGTAATCTTAGTCGACCATACTTACCTTGTAATCTTAGTCAACCATGCTTACCTTGTAATCTTAGTCGACCATACTTACCTTGTAATCTTAGTCGACCATGCTTACCTTGTAACCTTAGTCGACCATACTTACCTTGTAATCTTAGTCGACCATACTTACCTTGTAATCTTAGTCAACCATGCTTACCTTGTAATCTTAGTCGACCATACTTACCTTGTAACCTTAGTCGACCATACTTACCTTGTAATCTTAGTCGACCATACTTACCTTGTAATCTTAGTCAACCATGCTTACCTTGTAACCTTAGTCGACCATGCGTACCTTGTAATCTTAGTCGACCATGCTTACCTTTCAGCCCGAGTCTCCTTTTAATACATTCCAGACATTCTTCCACGGTCGACGACTTGTCTAGTATAACTTCCTTACACACAACATCAACTTTTGGGTCACTTGAGGTGAAGGTCAAGGTTATCTGGTTTGAGGCAGGACTTTGTCCACCTTCCAGGATTAGAGTTGTCCCCCCTGTTAGGGATGCTTCCTCAACCGTCAGTTGTTCATGTACTTTAAGGTATAAAACAATATTTTTTCCCATAACATGTAAACTGACATTTCTGCATACCGGTAAAATCATAATTTTTTTTATTCAATTCTATCAAAAAGGTTTTGTCTGACAAACCAATCCTGTAAAAGGTCCAGAGGGTAATCAAGTAAATAAGGAAACAAGCAGAGGAACTATCATCATGCTACAGATGGCGGCCAACAATACTGAATAGGCCAATATCACTTTTTCATATTTTACTAAATTATTCAAGAAATAGGAATTCAACGTTTTTCATCAAAATCATCCAATATCATATCAGTAACACATTAACGTTATGTCTGTTTAAACTTGATTAATTCTATGAATAGGAGACCTGAATACCTCATGTGGTCAATGGTTCTGTACTTACAAGGTGGACAAGGCCCGAGTGTGACAGGGACCTAGTGTGGTCGATGGTTCTGTACTTACAAGGTGGACAAAGCCCGAGTGTGACAGGGACCTAGTGTGGTCGATGATTCTGTACTTACAAGGTGGACAAAGCCCGAGTGTGACAGGGACCTAGTGTGGTCGATGGTTCTGTACTTACAAGGTGGACAAAGCCCGAGTGTGACAGGGACCTAGTGTGGTCGATGGTTCTGTACTTACAAGGTGGACAAAGCCCGAGTGTGACAAGGACCTAGTGTGGTCGATGGTTCTGTACTTACAAGGAGGCCCGAGTGTGACAGGGACCTAGTGTGGTCGATGGTTCTGTACTTACAAGGTGGACAAAGCCCGAGTGTGACAGGGACCTAGTGTGGTCGATGGTTCTGTACTTACAAGGTGACCGAGGCTAGAGTGTGACAGGGACCTAGTGTGGTCGATGGTTCTGTACTTACAAGATGACCGAGGCTCGAGTGTGACAGGGACCTAGTGTGGTCGATGGTTCTGTACTTACAAGGAGGCCCGAGTGTGACAGGGACCTAGTGTGGTCGATGGTTCTGTACTTACAAGGTGGACAAAGCCCGAGTGTGACAGGGACCTAGTGTGGTCGATGGTTCTGTACTTACAAGGTGACCGAGGCTAGAGTGTGACAGGGACCTAGTGTGGTCGATGGTTCTGTACTTACAAGATGACCGAGGCCCGAGTGTGGTCGATGGTTCTGTACTTACAAGGAGGCCCGAGTGTGACAGGGACCTAGTGTGGTCGATGGTTCTGTACTTACAAGGTGGACAAGGCCCGAGTGTGACAGGGACCTAGTGTGGTCGATGGTTCTGTACTTACAAGGTGGACAAAGCCCAAGTGTGACAGGGACCTAGTGTGGTCGATGGTTCTGTACTTACAAGGTGGACAAAGCCCGAGTGTGACAGGGACCTAGTGTGGTCGATGGTTCTGTGCTTACAAGGAGGCAGAGGCCGAGTGTGACAGGGACCTAGTGTGGTCGATGGTTCTGTACTTACAAGGTGGACAAAGCCCGAGTGTGACAGGGACCTAGTGTGGTCGATGGTTCTGTACTTACAAGGTGGACAAAGCCCGAGTGTGACAGGGACCTAGTGTGGTCGATGGTTCTGTACTTATAAGGTGGACAAAGCCCGAGTGTGACAGGGACCTAGTGTGGTCGATGGTTCTGTACTTACAAGGTGACCGAGGCTCGAGTGTGACAGGGACCTAGTGTGGTCGATGGTTCTGTACTTACAAGGTGACCGAGGCTCGAGTGTGACAGGGACCTAGTGTGGTCGATGGTTCTGTACATACAAGGTGACCGAGGCCCGAGTGTGACAGGGACCTAGTGTGGTCAATGGTTCTGTACTTACAGGGTGGACAAAGCCCGAGTGTGACAGGGACCTAGTGTGGTCGATGGTTCTGTACTTACAAGGTGGACAAAGCCCGAGTGTGACAGGGACCTAGTGTGGTCGATGGTTCTGTACTTACAAGGTGGACAAAGCCCGAGTGTGACAGGGACCAAGTGTGGTCGATGGTTCTGTACTTACAAGGTGAACAAAGCCCGAGTGTGACAGGGACCTAGTGTGGTCGATGGTTCTGTACTTACAAGGTGACTGAGGCCCGAGTGTGACAGGGACCTAGTGTGGTCGATGGTTCTGTACTTACAAGGTGGACAAAGCCCGAGTGTGACAGGGACCTAGTGTGGTCGATGGTTCTGTACTTACAAGGTGGACAAAGCCCGAGTGTGACAGGGACCTAGTGTGGTCGATGGTTCTGTACTTACAAGGTGGACGAGGCCCGAGTGTGACAGGGACCTAGTGTGGTCGATGGTTCTGTACTTACAAGGTGGACGAATCCCGAGTGTGACAGGGACCTAGTGTGGTTGATGGTTCTGTACTTACAAGGTGACCGAGGCCCGAGTGTGACAGGGACCTAGTGTGGTCGATGGTTCTGTACTTACAAGGTGGACAAAGCCCGAGTGTGACAGGGACCTAGTGTGGTCGATGGTTCTGTACTTACAAGGTGACCGAGGCCCGAGTGTGACAAGGACCTAGTGTGGTCAATGGTTCTGTACTTACAGGGTGACCGAGGCCCGAGTGTGACAGGGACCTAGTGTGGTCGATGGTTCTGTACTTACAAGGTTGACAAAGCCCGAGTGTGACAGGGACCTAGTGTGGTCGATGGTCCTGTACTTACAAGGAGGCAGAGGCCGAGTGTGACAGGGACCTAGTGTGGTCGATGGTTCTGTACTTACAAGGTGAATAAAGCCCGAGTGTGACAGGGACCTAGTGTGGTCGATGGTTCTGTACTTACAAGGAGGCCCGAGTGTGACAGGGACCTAGTGTGGTCGATGGTTCTGTACTTACAAGGTGGACAAAGCCCGAGTGTGACAGGGACCTAGTACTAGTGTGGTCGATGGTTCTGTACTTACAAGGTGACCGAGGCACGATTGTGACAGGGACCTAGTGTGGTCGATGGTTCTGTACTTACAAGGTGGACAAAGCCCGAGTGTGACAGGGACCTAGTGTGGTCGATGGTTCTGTACTTACAAGGTGGACAAAGCCCGAGTGTGACAGGGACCTAGTGTGGTCGATGGTTCTGTACTTACAAGGTGACCGAGGCACGATTGTGACAGGGACCTAGTGTGGTCGATGGTTCTGTACTTACAAGGTGGACAAAGCCCGAGTGTGACAGGGACCTAGTGTGGTCGATGGTTCTGTACTTACAAGGTGGACAAAGCCCGAGTGTGACAGGGACCTAGTGTGGTCGATGGTTCTGTACTTACAAGGTGACCGAGGCCCGAGTGTGACAGGGACCTTGTGTGGTCGATGGTTCTGTACTTACAAGGTGGACAAAGCCAGAGTGTGACAGGGACCTAGTGTGGTCGATGGTTCTGTACTTACAAGGTGACCGAGGCCCGAGTGTGACAGGGACCTAGTGTGGTCAATGATTCTGTACTTACAAGGTGACCGAGGCACGATTGTGACAGGGACCTAGTGTGGTCGATGGTTCTGTACTTACAAGGTGGACAAAGCCCGAGTGTGACAGGGACCTAGTGTGGTCGATGGTTCTGTACTTACAAGGTGGACAAAGCCCGAGTGTGACAGGGACCTAGTGTGGTCGATGGTTCTGTACTTACAAGGTGACCGAGGCCCGAGTGTGACAGGGACCTTGTGTGGTCGATGGTTCTGTACTTACAAGGTGGACAAAGCCAGGGTGTGACAGGGACCTAGTGTGGTCGATGGTTCTGTACTTACAAGGTGACCGAGGCCCGAGTGTGACAGGGACCTAGTGTGGTCGATGGTTCTGTACTTACAAGGTGGACAAAGCCCGAGTGTGACAGGGACCTAGTGTGGTCGATGGTTCTGTACTTACAAGGTGGACAAAGCCCGAGTGTGACAGGGACCAAGTGTGGTCGATGGTTCTGTACTTACAAGGTGACCGAGCCCGAGTGTGACAGGGATCTAGTGTGGTCAATGATTCTGTACTTACAAGGTGACCGAGGCACGATTGTGACAGGGACCTAGTGTGGTCGATGGTTCTGTACTTACAAGGTGGACAAAGCCCGAGTGTGACAGGGACCTAGTGTGGTCGATGGTTCTGTACTTACAAGGTGGACAAAGCCCGAGTGTGACAGGGACCTAGTGTGGTCGATGGTTCTGTACTTACAAGGTGACCGAGGCCCGAGTGTGACAGGGACCTTGTGTGGTCGATGGTTCTGTACTTACAAGGTGGACAAAGCCAGAGTGTGACAGGGACCTAGTGTGGTCGATGGTTCTGTACTTACAAGGTGACCGAGGCCCGAGTGTGACAGGGACCTAGTGTGGTCGCTGGTTCTGTACTTACAAGGTGGACAAAGCCCGAGTGTGACAGGGACCTAGTGTGGTCGATGGTTCTGTACTTACAAGGTGGACAAAGCCCGAGTGTGACAGGGACCAAGTGTGGTCGATGGTTCTGTACTTACAAGGTGACCGAGCCCGAGTGTGACAGGGATCTAGTGTGGTCGATGGTTCTGTACTTACAAGGCGGACAAAGCCAGAGTGTGACAGGGACCTAGTGTGGTCGATGGTTCTGTATTTACAAGGTGACCGAGGCCTGAGTGTGACAAGGACCTAGTGTGGTCGTTGGTTCTGTACTTACAAGGTGACCAAGCCCGAGTGTGACAGGGATCTAGTGTGGTCGATGGTTCTGTACTTACAAGGTGGACAAAGCCCGAGTGTGACAGGGACCTAGTGTGGTCGATGGTTCTGTACTTACAAGGTGACGGAGGCCCGAGTGTGACAGGGACCTAGTGTGGTCGATGGTTCTGTACTTACAAGGTGACCGAGGCTCGAGTGTGACAGGGACCTAGTGTGGTCGATGGTTCTGTACTTGCAAGGTGATGGAGGCCCGAGCGTGACAGGGACCTAGTGTGGTCGATGGTTCTGTACTTACAAGGTGACCGAGGCCAGAGTGTGACAGGGACCTAGTGTGGTTGATGGTTCTGTACTTACAAGGTGGACAAAGCCCGAGTGTGACAGGGACCTAGTGTGGTCGATGGTTCTGTACTTACAAGGTGACCGAGGCCTGAGTGTGACAAGGACCTAGTGTGGTCGATGGTTCTGTACTTACAAGGTGGACAAAGCCCGAGTGTGACAGGGATCTAGTGTGGTCGATGGTTCTGTACTTACAAGGTGGACAAAGCCCGAGTGTGACAGGGACCCAGTGTGGTCGATGGTTCTGTACTTACAAGGTGGCCGAAGCCCGAGTGTGTCATGGTCAATTCTCAAGCGACCTCCATCCTCTACCTCATACAGGTCAAACTTAGACATGGCCAGGATCTTCACTTCACCTACACTCTGAATGTAGAGGAATGGACTTGTGTGATACGGGTACATGTATATGTAAAATGTACCTTTATTCTAATACAAACAATGCGTACACAATGTGCTGTAAAACGTGAGCAATTCCTAATTATCCAACATTTTATGTACAAAACAAAAATACGAGAGTGCATGCCTCACTGAAGTCATAATTTTGAAATTAGTACAACATCCTGAATGGTAAAAAAGCAAGGAAACTCCAAATACATGTATCTACTAATATGTTATTTTGTACTATTTGAGCGGACGAATCTCTTCTTCTTTTTTTTTTATTTATTTGACCCTGATTTCATCTGTAACCTTTACATTTTTAAAGTCAAATATTCATCGATTTTGATTCAAAAATTTCCACAACAGAATCCACAATTATTTCAAATTTTGTTGTATGATTTGACCTTTGATCTTGATTGACATGTGACTTTGAGAAGGTTCTTGTGTTCGTAATATGTTAAAATGTTGTCATACCAAGCATTTCCAATTAAAAATCTCTTATTTCAGATAATTTCAAATTTTTACCTTGTTACACAATGACTGGAAATCCCATTGTCTTCATTCAAGATGTTTATTGTTCTTCTCAAATTTCGAAAGTTTAAAATCTCTCATTCCAATTTCCCCCTGTTGACCTACAACTTACAGCCTTTCCTATGAGTGTTTAAAGACAACAGAACACTCGGTTATTGAGTAATTGGAATCAGATTTTCAGCCAATCAAAATACTCTTTTGGTGATATGACCTTTTTTCAATTTTAGGGAAAACAAGAGATCCCAGAGGGATCTTGATGCCACTATTGAATGGTTGTTAATGGCTCTATGTCAGACTGATTTTTACTCTACTTTTCCCATCTTTTCTCTTTTCCTCTTAAATCTTGAATCTTAGACCATCAAATTCCAAGATGGCTGCCTGTTGGCCATTTTGTTTTTCAGCTTGAAATCAGATTCAAAATTAAATGGGAACAACTGGGGACAATGGGGGACCTACATGTAAATATTCCTCCATTACTATTGAAGAAATAACGATAACATTCTTCAATTGCCAAAATCCAAGATGGACACCTTTCCGCCATTTTGTTTTCCACTTTAGTTGCAAAATTAAATAGGCAAAACTAGGGGCTGAGGAGAACCAATATCAGAAATTTGAAAAACATCCCACCAGTGCTTTTCAAGAAATAGCAATGACAAGGATTGTTTTAAAATGTTTCCATCATATAGAAAGAAAATCATCAGACCAAGTTGCTGTATACTTACCGTATCTTTATCAACATCCAAGCGAATAGTAATCCTATTCCCGTCAACTGGTGTCTGATAAACAAAATATAAACTTGAGCAGAGTGCTTTAATTTAAGCAAATCTTATTTTATTAACATTTCATATTACAAACATATCAACACAATAGACATACATGTATAGATTTATATTTATTTGTTGATCTCAAAATCTCAAAATAAGATAACTTATCATGATGTTGCATCAGTTTGAGTTACTTTACTGTACAACACAGGTGAGAGATAGATTACCGTGCTACATTAGTTTGTGTTACTGTACAACACTGGTGAGAGATAGATTACCGTACTACATTAGTTTGTGTTACTTTACTGTACAACACTGGTGAGAGATAGATTACCGTGCTACATTAGTTTGAGTTACTTTACTGTACAACACTGGTGAGAGATAGATTACCGGGCTACATTAGTTTGAGTTACTTTACTGTACAACATTGGTGAGAGATAGATTACCGTACTACATTAGTTTGAGTTACTTTACTGTACAACATTGGTGAGAGATAGATTACCGTACTACATTAGTTTGAGTTACTTTACTGTACAACATTGGTGAGAGATAGATTACCGTGCTACATTAGTTTGTGTTACTGTACAACACTGGTGACAGATAGATTACCGTGCTACATTAGTTTGAGTTACTTTACTGTACAACATTGGTGAGAGATAGATTACCGTGCTACATTAGTTTGAGTTACTTTACTGTACAACACTGGTGAGAGATAGATTACCGTACTACATTAGTTTGAGTTACTTTACTGTACAACACTGGTGAGAGATAGATTACTGTACTACATTAGTTTGAGTTACTTTACTGTACAACACTGGTGAGAGATAGATTACCGTACTACATTAGTCTGTGTTACTTTACTGTACAACATTGGTGAGAGATAGATTACCGTACCACATTAGTTTGAGTTACTTTACTGTACAACACTGGTGAGAGATAGATTACCGTGCTACATTAGTTTGAGTTACTTTACTGTACAACACTGGTGACAGATAGATTACTGTACTACATTAGTTTGAGTTACTTTACTGTACAACACTGGTGAGAGATAGATTACTGTACTACATTAGTTTGAGTTACTTTACTGTACAACACTGGTGAGAGATAGATTACCGGGCTACATTAGTTTGAGTTACTTTACTGTACAACACTGGTGAGAGATAGATTACCGTGCTACATTAGTTTGTGTTACTTTACTGTACAACACTGGTGAGAGATAGATTACCGTACTACATTAGTTTGAGTTACTTTACTGTACAACACTGGTGAGAGATAGATTACCGTGCTACATTAGTTTGAGTTACTTTACTGTACAACACTGGTGAGAGATAGATTACCGTGCTACATTAGTTTGAGTTACTTTACTGTACAACACTGGTGAGAGATAGATTACCGTGCTACATTAGTTTGAGTTACTTTACTGTACAACACTGGTGAGAGATAGATTACCGTGCTACATTAGTTTGAGTTACTGTACAACACTGGTGAGAGATAGATTACCGTGCTACATTAGTTTGAGTTACTTTACTGTACAACACTGGTGAGAGATAGATTACCGTGGTGAGAGATAGATTACCGTGCTACATTAGTTTGAGTTACTTTACTGTACAACACTGGTGAGAGATAGATTACCATGCTACATTAGTTTGTGTTACTTTACTGTTCAACACTGGTGAGAGATAGATTATCGTGCTACATTAGTTTGAGTTACTTTACTGTTCAACACTGGTGAGAGATAGATTACCGTGCTACATTAGTTTGAGTTACTTTACTGTTCAACACTGGTGAGAGATAGATTATCGTGCTACATTAGTTTGAGTTACTTTACTGTTCAACACTGGTGAGAGATAGATTACCGTACTACATTAGTTTGAGTTACTTTACTGTTCAACACTGGTGAGAGATAGATTATCGGGCTACATTAGTTTGAGTTACTGTACAACACTGGTGAGAGATAGATTACCGGGCTACATTAGTCTGTGTTACTTTACTGTACAACACTGGTGAGAGATAGATTACCGTGCTACATTAGTCTGTGTTACTTTACTGTACAACACTGGTGAGAGATAGATTACCGTGCTACATTAGTTTGAGTTACTTTACTGTACAACACTGGTGAGAGATAGATTACCGTGCTACATTAGTTTGTGTTACTTTACTGTACAACACTGGTGAGAGATAGATTACCGTGCTACATTAGTCTGTGTTACTTTACTGTACAACACTGGTGAGAGATAGATTACCGTACCACATTAGTTTGAGTTACTTTACTGTACAACACTGGTGACAGATAGATTACCGGGCTACATTAGTTTGAGTTACTTTACTGTACAACACTGGTGAGAGATAGATTACCGTACTACATTAGTTTGAGTTACTTTACTGTACAACACTGGTGAGAGATAGATTACCGTGCTACATTAGTTTGAGTTACTTTACTGTACAACACTGGTGACAGATAGATTACCGGGCTACATTAGTTTGAGTTACTTTACTGTACAACACTGGTGAGAGATAGATTACCGTGCTACATTAGTTTGAGTTACTTTACTGTACAACACTGGTGAGAGATAGATTACCGTACTACATTAGTTTGAGTTACTTTACTGTACAACACTGTTGAGAGAGAACTTACCCTGTTACACTTGTTTTCAACAAAGAGGGCCACCTTTGTGCTATTTAGTATCACATTTTCTCCAATACTTTGTCTGTCAAAGGAAAAGAAAATTCAAAATAATCAAAAGTTTAACAGAGAAGTTGTTGACTGTACAACATAATCCTTGTTTACATAATGTCCCCAGCATCACTGACAAGTCCCAGAAAGACAAATCTTTATTTAGGATTATTATTGATGTTGCATGAAAATAACACCCCAAATAATATTTTTTCCAGGACCAAGGGGCCTGCAAGAGCTCAGTCGGTTAGAGTGCCCGCCACGTAACCTCTGACGCAGTTCTGAGTTGCTTGGTTCGACACTTCCCACCCATGTCAGTTTGTGTTTCTCTGTTGTGGTTGTGTCCTGGGGCAAGACACTTATCCTAATTGTTGTTGATATTATATGGCTGGCCTCCCGTATGTTCTTTAGTGAGGTGCTCACCAACTACTACAAGAGTATGCCTCAAAATGACCCTTGCTGTTCACAGCATGATAAACCAGCAAACATAAAAAACAACTAACCAAATCGCGAACCCAAACTGTGAAATGCTGCCCCTATGAAGTTAAAATCAATATAGCCAATATTACCTGTTCTTGTTTTCAGCCACAAACTGGTCAAAGTCTGTCAGCTGTAAGTCGTTTAATGTGGATCCTATTTCATCCTCAGTAAACTCAACAAGCTTCTGGGATACTCCTGTCAAAATGAACATTAACTTGGTCACATTTTATTCCCCAGTTTGACCCTAGTACATATCTATACAGCTAGGCTGACTATTACAGATAGGGCAGGTCTGTAGATGTAATTGAACATCTCAGATATCTTATTGAACATCTCAGATATCTTATTGAACATCTCAGATATCTTATTGAACATCTCAGATATCTTATTGAACATCTCAGATATCTGATATAATTTTACATTAAATCCTTGATATTATCTATACATGATGGTCAGAAGGAAGTTCAATCTTTTTGAAATTTCAATACCAACTTCTTTAAGACTATAAATAATAATTATTGTTATTGCGAAATTGCTTTAAAACATCAAGATTCTAGTGGCAATATTTCAATAAAATATTCATAATTATCTGAAAGGCAAACATTTATTTTTTTACAATTTCTATAATCACTGCTTACAAATATTGTGAAAACCAGAACTTTGTGATCTAGAAATACTACCCAGGATAACAACAGTAAGATGATAGAATACTGACCTTCACCTGAGATCTTCTTCAAGGTCATCTGACTCAGAGGTATGTTGGTTCTATCTGACACTTTGACCTTAAAATCATACAAGGTCATGTTTTTGGGAAATCCATCAGCAAATTCTGATTGTGGCTGTCCATATATCACAGTAAGGAAGATCGGTTCACAAACCGCACCTGTCGGGACACACTGACCGTTTATCTGTAAGTAGAGAATTCTCATCAGTCAAATAGCTTGAGAAACTGGGTAGATGATTTTTGGTGTTTAAATGAAGTGGAATTATCTACTGCATGTTAAGAAGTTACCAATAAGTCTAACAAAACTGACAAAAAGGATGTTCAGGAAGCTAGATTATTTTCACCTTCTCAGATCTTGGCAACTAACAAATCTGTTGAAGAGTTGGATAAAAAAACTTGCAAAATTTGTAAAACATCTGGACCAGGATATTTAAAATCAAATTATTGTCAGACATTGTTTGATAATTTCACCCAAGATTACAGTATTTTGGAGTAAATGTCCTTTATTACTCTAATGAACCACACCCAATCCTTATTGAGGTCTATAAGATATTTAACAGTACTGGGATCATGGTGTGTATTAGGTGAACACAGATCTGGTTCTGGTGACGGGCTAATTTGTACAAGGTCTATAGTCCAAGTCATGAACTAATTTTATATTATGTTCAAACAATTTTGCACCTCAATTTCTAATCTCTGACATTTGTAACTAATTCTATAATATGTTCAAACAATTTTGCATCTCAATTTCTAATCTGTGACATTCTCCAAAGTCAAAAAGGAGAAACCTTTTTTGGAAGTTATCATGAAAAAGGAAATATCTTAATGGTCATCTGATAATGAAGAGCTGTAATGCACTTCCAACAATGCATTCAAAATCACAAAACTACTGCAAACATTAACATGAGATACCAGGGTATTACCAGAGAGATACCAGAGAGATACAGAGATACCAGGGAGATACCAGAGATACCAGAGATACCAGAGAGATACCTAGAGAGATACTAGAGAGATACCAGGGAGATACCAGAGATACAAGGGAGATACCAGGGAGATACCAGAGATACTAGGGAGATACCAGGAGATACCAGGGAGATACCAGAGAAATACCAGAGAGATACCAGGGAGATACTAGAGAGATACTAGAGAGATACCAGGGAGATACCAGGGAGATACCAGAGAGATACCAGGGAGATACCAGAGATACCAGAGAGATACCAGGGAGATACCAGGGAGATACTAGAGAGATACTAGAGAGATACCAGAGAGATACCAGAGAGATACCAGGGAGATACCAGGGAGATACCAGAGAGATACCAGGGAGATACTAGAGAGATACCAGGGAGATACCAGAGAGATACCAGGGAGATACTAGAGAGATACCAGGGAGATACCAGGGAGATACCAGAGAGATACCAGGGAGTTACCAGAGAGATACCAGGGAGATACCAGGGAGATACCAGAGAGATACCAGGGAGATACCAGAGAGATACCAAAGGGATACCAGGAAGATATCAGAGAGATACCAGGGAGATACCAGAGGAATATCTGGGTATTGTTAAGACAGAAATCCGTTAAAACAGAAATCCATTAAAAAGATAAACAGTCCCCAGACACCTCGCATTGGGTATGAATAGATAGTAATTTTCAGACTGATTGTAAAACTGTTCTTGCCACTTTTACTGACCTTTTCACCTTCCCATACAAGCAGCATGTTCCCGTCATCTACTGGTGTCTTTATCAGTGGTAAATCATCATCACCTTCAAACACAACACCATCATATGTCAAACTGTATTGTATGTAAAACAGTTAAATTGTCTCTCTCAAAAATCAGTAAAACTTATTTCAGTAACAGAAAGTGAAAACCATTCATTTTCTAAAATCCCTGTCATAGTGAGTACTAAATTATTTAATGAATTCAATATAAATTTCAGATTATTATAAAGAAGTATGAGATTCTATTTCTCCAATACATGTGAAATCACCTACTTATACTGCCATAATGCGTGATACCCTGCTAGTAAAAAGAATAGCAAGATTAATTACACTCTACCTGTGTCTACCTGGTACACTATACTACCTGATATTAGAATGTCATAGAAAGTAGTACGAGATTCTGTATATATGAACATCATAGAAGAAAGGAATACAAGATTCTGTTTCTCACAGCCTGTGTTCACAGCCTGTTAACACCTACATGATACATCCTCATACAGGTGGTAACCAGCCACAAGTTCCTTCATCAGATGTATGTGGAAGTCTCCAGCTATACGGCCTTCTGCTACCTGTAATACCACAAAATACTGGATATCAGATCAGGTCCAATCCCACAGAATTTCTCACCAAGCAGCAATATGAACAGGTCTAGACATTTTTTTCAGCTTACAGCATTTCTGGTACTAAGGAAACTTTACAGGTCTAGACATTTTTTCAGCTTACAGCATTTCTGGTACTAAGGAAACTTTCAAAAGAATTTCATTTCATATGAAATGGAAACAAATTTAAAGAACCTTTTATTTACATGATGAAGAATGCAAATTGAGGTCAACCTGTGTACAACGCCCACTCAATGGGAACAAAGAAGTGACCAGGTGACCATTGTAGACATATGACCATTATAGACAGGTGACCTTTATAGACAGGTGACCATTGTAGACAGGTGACCTTTATATACAGGTGACCATTGTAGACATGTGACCTTTATATACAGGTGACTGTTGAAGGAATGTGACCTTTACACCACAGAAATATTGTCACAATGCTGTAAGTTACTCAAGCCTTTCACTGTAATGATATAGAAGAACTTACACTCGTGGCTGTGATATTACATTCATCATACAAGTTCAACAAGAGATCCCAGAGGGATCTTGGCGCCCACCATTGAATGATCTTTATAGGTTCCATGTCAGATTGATCTTTTCTCTAACTTTTCCCTTCCTCCAAGTCTTACTAATCTGTGTAAATTCAGAAACAGCCCTCTAGTACTTTTCAAACAAGGGGAACCCATATACATAATGTATAAGATTTAGCGATAATGGCTGTCTGTCGGCCATGTTGTTTTCGGATTGGTCCCAAAATGCAACACCAGGGACCAAGGGGAACCTACATATGAAATTTGAGAAAGATCCCCTTCAGTACCTTCTGTAAAATAGCGATAACAAACTTCAATTGTCAAAATACAAGCTGGCTGCCTGTCGGCCAGGTTGTTTTCTGACTGGTCTCAAAATGCAATATGCATAACTAGGCACCGAGGGAAACCTACATATGAAATTTGAGAAAGATCCCTTCATTACTTTCTGAGAAATAGCGATAACAAACTTCAATTGTCAAAATCCGAGATGGCTGCCTGTCGGCCATGTTATTTTCCGTTTGGTCTCAAAATGCAATATGCATAACTAGGCACCAAGGGGAACCTATATATGAAATTTGAGAAAGATCTCCTCAGTACATTCTGAGAAATAGCGATAACAAACTTCAATTGTCAAAATCTAAGATGGCTGCCTGTCGGCCATGTTGTTTTTCAATAGGTCTCAAATGCAATATGCATAACTAGGCACCAAGGGAAACATACATATGAAATTTGAGAAAGATCGCTTCAGTACATTCTGAGAAATAGCGATAACAAACTTCAATTGTCAAAATCCAAGATGGCTGCCTGTCGGCCATGTTGTTTTCCGATTGGTCTCAAAATGCAATATGCACAACTAGGCACCAAGGGAAACCTACATATGAAATTTGAGAAAGATCCCTTCAGTACTTTCTGAGAAATAGCGATAACAAACTTCAATTGTCAAAATCCAAGATGGCTGCCTGTCGGCCATGTTGTTTTCCGATTGGTCTCAAAATGCAATATGCATAACTAGGCACCAAGGGGAACCTACATATGAAATTTGAGAAAGATCCCTTCAGTACTTTCTGAGAAATAGCGATAACAAACTTCAATTGTCAAAATCCAAGATGGCTGCCTGTCGGCCATGTTGTTTTCCGATAGGTCTCAAAATGCGATATGCATAACTAGGCACCAAGGGAAACCTACATATGAAATTTGAGAAAGATCCCTTCAGCACTTTCTGAGAAATAGCGATAACAAGAATTGTTTACGGACCGACGGACGGAGGGACGGACGGACGACGGACCACGGACCACGGACGCAGGGCGATTTGAATAGCCCACCATCTGATGATGGTGGGCTAAAAATCTAGTATGAAATTATTGAACTCATTTAATAAATTCAATATTACATAGCACAAGTTTAAGATTCTGTTTATCACATAACTGATAATTATGGGAATGTGAGTAAAACTTTCACAAAATTTTTTGATAAGAGAGACAAATTTCTGCCTGAACGGTGTGTTTTTTTCCCTACAGAGACATGTAATGCTATAATGTTATCATGACAACATGACTATACCGTATGACATGGTTGAATAGGCCAGTGATAATAAATATTCACCTCAAGGATAGCTTCTTTCAAATCTCTCACGGTTTTTCTCCTGTCAAGAGTGAGTTGTGTTTTTGCTGTTTGTGTCCTTAGACACAAGGAACCATCAAAATATTCAAACGTATCCTCGAACTGAATGTGTAGACAAATTGTGTTGATTTCTAAGTCGTATAACTCTCTGTAAGAATATCAATTCAATGATATTATTGGGACAGGTGAATTGATGATATTCCATACAATAATTGTATATATTCTCTTTCATATAAGAGCACTTGAATGAAAATTAAAAAAAAAAAAACTATTTAAACTAGAAAATGTCTGTAAGACATAAATGCCCCCATTGCCCACTTGACACCCCAAAACCTCAGCAGTTCCTGAGATTAGCTAGTTACGTTACATCGGGATGGGACAGACATGGGTAATACTATATGCACCCCCATTTCATGGCTGGGACATACAAAATTGATGCTTACAATACCAGCTGCCCTAAGGCTTGGCTTATTGGGTGGTCAGAAGCCTTCCCTAAGGCTTGCTTTATTGGGTGGTCAGAAGCCTTCCCTAAGGCTTGGTTTATTGGGTGGTCAGAAGCCTTCCCTAAGGCTTGGTTTATTGGGTGGTCAGAAGCCTTCCCTAAGGCTTGGTTTATTGGGTGGTCAGAAGCCTCCCCTTAGGCTTGGTTTATGGGGTGGTCAGAAGCCTTCCCTTAGGCTTGGTTTATTGGGTGGTTAGAAGCCTTCCCTAAGGCTTGGTTTATTGGGTGGTCAGAAGCCTCCCCTTAGGCTTGGTTTATGGGGTGGTCAGAAGCCTTCCCTTAGGCTTGGTTTATGAGGTGGTCAGAAGCCTCCCCTTAGGCTTGGTTTATGGGGCAGTCAGAAGCATCCCCTCAAGCTTTGTTTTTTTTCTTACATCCTACCTTCAGAGAAGGAATCAGACAGAGGTATCATAGGTCACAAGCCACCTAAAACCTATACATACCAGCATCTAGTTCAATGTTTTAATGCAGTTTTCACAGCAATTATGTAATTACCATTTCAATTCCCACTGTAATTCATAACTATCCCCACTGTAATATTCATAACAATTCCCACTGCAATTAATAACAATCCCGACTGCAATTAATAACAATTCCCACTGCAATTAATAACAATTCCCACTGCAATTAATAACAATTCCCACTGCAATTCGAAAGACTTTCCTCTTTAATTCATGATATTGTATGTTAATGTTCTTGCACTATTTCTCACTGTAATCTCAGAAACATTATGTATCAAAGCACTTCTAACTGTACATTACATTACACAGCCGGACCAGGGTTACTTAAATCAAAACACAATTTCCAGCTACCTTACCTCTGGAAGTGTAAATCCTCATTTTCCTGGATAACTTCTGACAGTAGATTTTGTGGTAGCCGGTATGTTGGGTCTCCGATTGCTAGAATTAAAGCCACTAACAGTTATATAAATTCAGCATAAAAGTTCACAAAATTATTTTTGTAAGATGGTACAATAATCATTCTGGATGCTTTTTAGACTATACAATTCTGCACTTTTTACAACAATTTGAAAAAAAAAATCATAAATGATTCTAAGCTGTTACTTTAACCAACAAGAAAAGTTTACCAGTCTCTTTGAAAAAGAAAGATTTTAAAATCTACCTTTGTCAATACTGGTACACACTGCCTTACCCTCTGGGGGCCTCACTAAACAATACTGGTACACACTGCCTTACCCTCTGGGGGGCCTCACTAAACAATACTGGTACACACTGTCTTACCCTCTGGGGGCCTCACTTAACAATACTGATACACACTGTCTTACCCTCTGGGGGCCTCACTAAACAATACTGGTACACACTGCCTTACCCTCTGGGGGCCTCACTAAACAATACTGATACACACTGTCTTACCCTCTGGGGGCCTCACTGAACAATACTGATACACACTACCTTACCCTCTGGGGGCCTCACTGAACAATACCGATACACACTACCTTACCCTCTGGGGGCCTCACTGAACAATACCGATACACACTACCTTACCCTCTGGGGGCCTCACTAAACAATACCGATACACACTACCTTACCCTCTGGGGGCCTCACTGAACAATACCGATACACACTACCTTACCCTCTGGGGGCCTCACTAAACAATACCGATACACACTGTCTTACCCTCTGGGGGCCTCACTAAACAATACTGGTACACACTGCCTTACCCTCTGGGGGCCTCACTAAACAATACTGGTACACACTGCCTTACCCTCTGGGGGCCTCACTAAACAATACTGATACACACTACCTCACCCTCTGGGGGCCTCACTAAACAATACTGATACACACTGTCTTACCCTCTGGGGGCCTCACTGAACAATACCGATACACACTACCTTACCCTCTGGGGGCCTCACTAAACAATACTGATACACACTGCCTTACCCTCTGGTGGCCTCACTAAACAATACTGATACACACTACCTCACCCTCTGGGGGCCTCACTAAACAATACTGATACACACTGTCTTACCCTCTGGGGGCCTCACTGAACAATACCGATACACACTACCTCACCCTCTGGGGGCCTCACTAAACAATACTGGTACACACTGCCTTACCCTCTGGGGGCCTCACTGAACAATACCGATACACACTGCCTTACCCTCTGGGGGCCTCACTAAACAATACTGATACACACTACCTTACCCTCTGGGGGCCTCACTAAACAATACTGATACACATTGTCTTACCCTCTGGGGGCCTCACTAAACAATACTAATACACACTGCCTTACTCCCTGGTGGCCTCACTAAACAATACTGATACACACTGTATTACCCTCTGGGGGCCTCACTAAACATTCTTTCCTATAGAAAAGCATGTAAGCGCTGGATTTTCCTGAAAACGTTTTCTGGATCTCGCGCTCCCTCATTGGATGGACACGGGCGTCGTCAAAGTTGAACCAGCAACTTCCGATTTCCGGTACAGGTGATTGTGTCCTACTCACAAACAAAACACAGAAAATGAGTCGACTGATTCAGACTGAACACGAAATCTTCAAATATATATGTCCTGCTATACATTTGTGATATTTATCAGAGTTATTCCCCCTTCAAAAATACTTTTCTAATTATTTGTAATTTAAAATCACTGTAGTGCTAAAAATTGAGAAGTTTTTGTCACTGTAATATTGATAATTATTTCTCTCAAATAAACAAGATGATTCATTTATATTCTAAGAATATGAATTGATATACACAATCTAATTTATGGAAGTTTAAATTTAGTACATTCAAAAAGAAAATACAGATATCCTTCTCCACATTACAATCTATTAGCCTGATCCATTTAGCAGCCAAGAGTCTTGTTGTCCCAATATCTAACCAGTGTTTTAAATGACAAAATTACCCCTGTAACACCACCTAACAATCTCACACTGTTTACAACTATACACTTTAACAGTCCAGTATTCAGGATTATGGATTTTTACATTCATGTAATATGTTGCTTGTTATCGATTGATCCATGTCTGATTTCAACTAGAACTGTCGCCAGGATGGCTGACTAATACCCCCGCAATCTGCACGAGTCAATGGTAAATTGGAACTGATAATTAGAGGCCAACTAAGATAACCCAGTAATATAGTGACCAGTTGCCATAGCAACCATAATTTTGAGAAAAAGAAAGTGGCATGCACATCTACACATGATCATTAATATGTGTGTGAAGTTTCATTGAAATCGGCCCTTCGGTTTAGGAGGAGTTGTCCGGACAAACTTAAAGTTATGGTTCTTATCAGAAAACCTGTTTATAGTGACCAGTTGCCATAGCAACCATAATTTTGAGAAAAAGAAAGTGGCATGCATATCTACACATGGTTCTCTATATTTGTGTGAAGTTTCATTGAAATTGGCCCTTCGGTTTAGGAGGAGTTGTCCGGACAAACTTAAAGTTATGGTTCTTATCAGAAAACCTCTTTATAGTGACCAGTTGCCATAGCAACCATAATTTTGAGAAAATGAAAATGACATGCACATCTTCACATGGTCCTCTATATTTGTGTGAAGTTTCATTGAAATCGGCCCTTCGGTTTAGGAGGAGTTGTCCGGACAAACTTAAAGTTATGGTTCTTATCAGAAAACCTGTTTATAGTGACCAGTTGCCATAGCAACCATAATTTTGAGAAAAAGAAAGTGGCATGCACATCTACACATGATCATTAATATGTGTGTGAAGTTTCATTGGAATCGGCCCAGCGGTTTAGGAGGAGTTGTCCGGACAAAATGCGTCTACAGACAGACGGACGGACGGACGGACGGACGGACGGACAGACAACCTGATTCCAGTATACCCCCCCTAACTTCGTTGCGGGGGTATAATAAAAACAAGAGAGATGCCATGGTGGACATCTTGGATTAAAAACTTTTTTTTTTAAATAACAACACTTGGTCAGGACCTTCTCAGGATCATTTCAGGTAAGTTGTAGCTGAATCCAATTGGTAAAATTTGAGAAGTTGTTTAAAATAAGTGTTGTTCAGGAAAGCCATGATTGTACAATCTTCTTACAAAAGGACTGCCATGGCTGCCATGTCAAAGTTTTTATGAGGCCAAAAAACAACACTTTGTTTAGCTCTCCTTCCTTAACATCCTCACCAATACCCAGTTCAATGGCACCAGTGGAACTGGAGAAGTTTAAAATGTGTTTTTCAAGATGGCAGCCATGAAGGCCATCTTGAAGTCCGAACTAAGCCAAAAAATGAAAACACTTGGTCAGGACCAACTCAGGATTATTTCAGATAAGTTAGAGCTGAATCCCACTGATAGAACTTGAGAAGTTTGGAGTGTGGAAAGTTTACAGCAGCACACGACGACAGACAAAGCACGATGGCTATAGGTCGTCCTGACCACTTTAAGTCAGATGACCTAAAAATCCACTAATATTTCCTCGGACCTCCCACCTTTTATTGTCAGGAACTGATTCCTCTGGAGACAGATCTGTAATGGCTGTCTGACATCCGCCGGCTAATCCCTCCTTCTGGACAGAAGTTATCTCCCTTAGAGACACGAGATGTGAAGCAGTATCTACAACGAATTCTTCACTGTGCTTCTCTAGGAACTGAAACAATCACACCAAGACATCACAATAACATCAATAAGGCGATTCCATTCTATTTTTCTTTGTTTTTCATTTTCATTGACAGTACATCCTAAATGATCTGCGGCTATGTTTGCAAAAATATAAATCTGGTGAAAATCAGTCTAGAAGCTCATCATGATACAAAACAAAAAAATATAAATTATTTTGATATTTTATTGGTGATAACACAAAGTCTGACCAAATCTTCAACATTGTGATAAAAGAAATTAAGGTTAAAAAATGTCATATTATATTATTTGAATTTAAAATCAAAATTGCATTGTTACATCTCTATTATGGTACATGTCTAGGCAAATCATGCATATTATTGGATTTGAATGTCTACCATTTTATTCTGATTTATTTACAAATAAAATAGAACAGGCCTCTGACCTTATGTATGGATCCATAGTGTCGCTTGAACCTTTTGTTCCATGATACACCTGTTTGTTTTGTGATTTCCTGTAACAATAAAAAAAATATCCATCAAGTACAGAGTTTTGTTTTATTACGCCATATTTGCATTTCACTGCTATTTTTACCTTTGTTAGATATGCATTGTTACTTGAACAGAAATGTTTACTTTCTTTTCGAAGACAAATGATTCAATTTAAATACTCTCATGAGAGTATTTAAATTGAATCATTTGAAATTAATTATATAAGTACAGTCTACCCTCGTTATATCGACACATTTCGTCCGTGCCAATTATGGCGGTATAACGAGGGTGGCGTTAGTATCGAATCATGGAAATTACAACAGTAAAAGATAATGTTGTACCAACGTTTTAATAAATACACAATGAGTTAACATATAAGACACCATGGTATTGATCGTACATTTCGTAGCTTACAAATACACATTTACATATGTAATTTCTGAAAAAAAAGTCATTAATTTGCTTTTGTCTCATGCCATCTGTTACAATCTGTCGACTTTTATTGGAAATTACGCGGCACTGGATCAAGTCCGAAGAACACGCTTTCGTCTCGGAGTTTCCATCTCGACTGACGAAGCCAAATCGTTCATACCATAAATAAGAACACTTATTGAGCCGAAATCAGTCATGCTTTATTACAAATCGAACCATACCTGTGTGTAGATGTCACATATATAAACATCAATACATATATCTACCTGAATGATAGAAACTCATTCAAGCGTATAACTAAGTTACCTGTGAAAAAGGAAATGCCCTAATTCTATAAATAGAACACTAAAGAGTTCCTCGATCGCAGAAAAAACGGACCACGATGACGATATCGTCGAGGGTAATATATAGGGATTCGGGACGTTTGTATTGTTATGAACGTGGCGGATGGCGGTATGCAAGGGTGGCGAACTTAACGAGGGAATTATATAGAAGGGAAATCCGTTCTAGGGGTGTAGGTGGCGGTATGCGAGGGTGGCGGTAGATTCGGGTGGCGATAGGTCGAGGGTACACTGTACATAAATATGTCCTTAAATTTCAAATTCAGTAAGTGTACACAGTTAGTGGTTTACTGCCTACACAACTCTGCCTTTTAATAGATTTTTGAAAAAGAAAAGTTAGCAGGATAAGGGTTCATGTAGATTGTCCAAGTTAATTTCAGGTGCTTTTGATATCAATTAATCTACCTATAATGAGCAACAAAAATTGATGGAAGATACTTGATACAACCTTGCGACATGACATCAGTTTTGAAATTTGGTGACGGTGCCTACATATGTAATGTAATATATTCTAATGGTGATGTCACACAAGTATTATCAAAGTAAAATTAGGAAGTACCATTTGTAAAGTAAATGGCATTAGCAGATCAGTGAGAAGACATTTTCACAGGCTTCCAGTAAAATGCTAAAGTGAACATATAGGGCAGGTGCCCTTATAAGGCCTAACACAGGATACCATTAATAAAGTCAGACTACAAATTATAGCATTTCTTGAAACAGCTTCAAAAGGTGATGTAAAATTTTAACTTTCAAAGTATTTTAATAAACATTAATGCTAGCAACTTACAGCACAGATTTTGTCTACAGAGAGCATCTTAGCTGGTGATCTAGTCAGTATGGTATGTATGAGATCTACAGGGGAATCACACTCGATGAAATCCACCTCACCAGTACTCGGGTCTTTAGGTAACTGTATGGCTTCCTCTTCCTGGAAAAAGTCATTAGCATTTATCTCAGAGTTGATTCCAACATGTAAAATCTTCCTGGAAAAATTCATTAGCATTTATCTCAGAGTTGATTCCAACATGTAAAATCTTCCTGGAAAAATTCATTAGCATTTATCTCAGAGTTGATTCCAACATGTAAAATCTTCCTGGAAAAATTCATTAGCATTTATCTCAGAGTTGATTCCAACATGTAAAATCTTCCTGGAAAAATTCATTAGCATTTATCTCAGAGTTGATTCCAACATGTAAAATCTTCCTGGAAAAATTCATTAGCATTTATCTCAGAGTTGATTACAACATGTAAAATCTTCCTGGAAAAATTCATTAGCATTTATCTCAGAGTTGATTCCAACATGTAAAATCTTCCTGGAAAAATTCATTAGCATTTATCTCAGAGTTGATTCCAACATGTAAAATCTTCCTGGAAAAATTCATTAGCATTTATCTCAGAGTTGATTCCTACATGTAAAATCTTCCTGGAAAAAATAATTAATACCATAGATATATCCCAGAGTTGATTCGAACATCTCGAAAAAATATTTAATACACCGGGGTATATATGTCCGAGTTGATTCCAACAAGGTAAATCTTCCAGGAACAAATCATAAATATAATTATCACAGAGCTGATTCCAACATGTAAAATCTCCCTGGAAAAAAAATCATTAATATATTTATCCCAGAGTTGATTCCCACATATAAAATCTGGATATCTCAAAAGGTATCCTAGCCCCACTATCTATAACTTTATTGATTCTACACCTATTTGACCTTTTGCCCCAAAAGGACCCATCGATCCACCAACAATCTACAATGATGTTGGCTCCCCTACCCTGTATCATTTGACCTTTTCTGACCTTTTCCTCTGTTACCTAGATGTTCATGTCTACTGTGGATGACTTTTAACATATTATGAATTTTATTTTGCTGTGTTTGAAACAACTTTAAATATGAGGATATTGCCCAATCTATATTCCTATGTATAGCATTATATCAAATTCAAAATGGCTGCTGTTGTCCGACTTCATAAGTCCATCTCATTTTACAATGTTGATTAAATTAATACTTAATGTATGATCAATGGTACAATTGTACTAGTGTAGAAAATCTAGAAATCACAAAAAACATTTACAAAGTGTGTCTTACTGGACTTGTCCACTTGCCAAGAGCATCAACATCTCGGAGGTAAGCATGGTAATGTCCCCCGTAGGCCCCACCTCGGTGTATTACTACGGAGAACAACTTGTACTTCACGGGGGACGTCGCCTGAAATCGTCAAAAAAACGGAAACACATGTAGATATTACCTGGTAAGCTTTTATAAAAATTCTCAGAATATTACCCAGTAAGTTTATATAAAAATTCTGAGATTTTCTCCTTGACTTGCTCTTATAACTAAACCTTTTTAATACCAGTTTCATAAATTATGTCAGGACAAAAGATCCAGCATAACTGTGATTGGTTTCCATTGTTTCAATTATGTCACCAAGGAAAGTGAATGGAGTGAAAAACTTCACATATCTAAACATCTAATATAGCTTAAATCTTTTTTTCATTTTAAATTTTTGAAGCTCATCACAAAATTTCATTTATCTTTGCCAGAGTCTCAGTGAAATAAAAAAAAATTGAAGACTTTTTCTGATAAAATTCAAATGAAATCGAGAGCTGAGGGAACTGAATTAATAATCTCTACGACACATTCTAAACAACTATATTTTGGTCTACCATAACTCCTTCAACTTTAGACGAACTTTTAACTCAGATATGTTTTATAGATTTATTCAGCAGTTAAAGGGACATCACGGTAAAAACGTTGTAATTTTCAATGAATGTACGTGTTTTGTTCCTTTCCAGTTATGTTTCTGTGCTGTCCCAATGTTCACAGTCGATCCTCATGTCCAGCTTGACCACTTGATATAGTTGGGAATCCCCCTCTAAATTTAGCGCGGAAATTATTTTTAAATCATCACGTAACTGTTTTGAAATCGAGGCAACACAAACACACGATAGTTTACAAGGCGAATAGGATTAGTTGGACAACGATATTATACAGTGGTTTAAATGTTAAATAACACGTTCTGTATATATTCCGGCACATATATTTATGTGTAAATAAGTGTAAACACCGTACATATAGTATAGTGACAGTAGCGATGTACTGGTACAGACTGTATAAATATTACCGAGTTTGTGTAAATATTACCGAGATTGTCATGACCTACTATCCAGCAATCAAGCAGAATACGAGCAGCGTCCGTATTACGTACTGCTGTTTTCATGTTTGAACTGCATTGTACTGCTTCCCCAGTTTAATTCTAGGATTGTGTTTGACCCATTTTCCAATTATTCTCTTCATTGCGGAAGCTGTTATCGTTTTCAACCGCAGTCGATTCACATTGGAAGCCATTTTTGTTTTCAGGTGTTTTAGTGTGTTGTGCGCATGCGTGTTATCGTATATGTCACAAAATTTGCATATTCAGACTATTGATCAACGAATTGTGATAACCTTTTTATAATCAATAATTGATGTTTTTTATATACATATATCATCAAATGTGAATGGTTATTGTTCATAAGGATATTTTTTTTAAAGATATACCCAATAATGTGAAAAAATACAAAATAAAATTGGTTTACCGTGATGTCCCTTTAACTACGGAGAACTACCAATAATCACAAAATCTTATTTGAAATGAAATTGAAGAAAGACATCAACACCTATTTGAGTCAGTTTATCCAGCGATAAGCCCATGTGTGCTATTATCAGGCACAGTAATGTTTATCATAGTGTCATGAAAACACTGACAAATATGATTTTATTGCCCAACAGTTAACGCCCACTCTACGTGAGTGAAAGTTTATGTGTTGGCCCCAGACTTATCTAAGGACATTGTACTCACCTCTTCCAGATATGGGGCCATGTCTAGTGACTGAGGGAACACAAATTTACCAGATTCCTGAAAAATCAGACATCAACACTACAGAATTAGTATATCTGTTTACCCATGAGGTAATACACATGTCACCACACATAGACAGATCAGTCCACTCTTTTTATAATACAGCTCTGAATTTCCAAACATTTCATGTGTGGTTAGACAGTATATTTTCAGTGTGTAGGGAGGGTAGTCTCACCCAGGTGACAGTATATTGTGTAATATATCTATAGTAATTGTGGAAGCTTAGTGAGGAATCTCCCTGATAGCTTAAAAAGTTATTCATTAACTAAACCTTATCAAGTTTGACTAAATGTACTGTTCTAGTTTTATTATATTTCCCACTTTTAAAACTCCACAGTGACTGAATCACATGTACAACAACTACCTTGAATCGCTGCATCTTTACAAAGTCAAAGCTGAACCTCAGTAGGGATAAGGTCAAAATTTCTGGAAGACTTCGTATTTTTGCTCCCTGTAATAAAAAAAAACATGGAATAAAACCTTCCTGATTCAATCTGTACCAAGTTTAATAAAAATAGGTTACAAGAGTAAGGAATTACAGACAAACAACCTGCTACAGACAGACAGACGGATGGACAGACAATCCAGCTGATGACATCATCTCCCACGCCAACGAGGGAATAACAGGAGTCTAGGGTGAAGTACAGAACTGTTGGTCTGACATTTTATCAATGGTGCTATCAAGGACTGTTGGTCTGACATTTTATCAATGGTGCTATCAAGGACTGTTGGTCTGACATTTTATCAATGGTGCTATCAAGGACTGTAGTTCTGACATTTTATCAATGGTGCTATCAAGGACTGTTGGTCTGACATTTTATCAATGGTGCTATCAAGGACTGTTGGTCTGACATTTTATCAATGGTGCTATCACAGACTTTTGGTCTGACATTTTATCAATGGTGCTATCAAGGACTGTAGTTCTGACATTTTATCAATGGTGCTATCAAGGTCTGTAGGTCTGACATTTTATCAATGATGCTATCAAGGACTGTTGGTCTGACATTTTATCAATGATGCTATCACAGACTTTTGGTCTGACATTTTATCAATGGTGCTATCAAGGACTGTTGGTCTGACATTTTATCAATGATGCTATCACAGACTTTTGGTCTGACATTTTATCAATGGTGCTATCAAGAACTGTAGGTCTGACATTTTATCAATGGTGCTATCAAGGACTGTTGGTCTGACATTTTATCAATGATGCTATCACAGACTTTTGGTCTGACATTTTATCAATGGTGCTATCAAGGACTGTTGGTCTGACATTTTATCAATGATGCTATCACAGACTGTTGGTCTGACATTTTATCAATGGTGCTATCAAGAACTGTAGGTCTGACATTTTATCAATGGTGCTATCAAGGACTGTTGGTCTGACATTTTATCAATGATGCTATCACAGACTTTTGGTCTGACATTTTATCAATGGTGCTATCAAGGACTGTTGGTCTGACATTTTATCAATGATGCTATCACAGACTTTTGGTCTGACATTTTATCAATGGTGCTATCAAGGTCTGTAGGTCTGACATTTTATCAATGGTGCTATCAAGGACTGTTGGTCTGACATTTTATCAATGGTGCTATCAAGGTCTGTAGGTCTGACATTTTATCAATGATGCTATCAAGGACTGTTGGTCTGACATTTTATCAATGGTGCTATCAAGGACTGTTGGTCTGACATTTTATCAATGATGCTATCAAGGAATTAGGACTGCACACCGGCAAAACAAGCTATGAATAGTTTGAAATCCTTCTTTGAGAGTTCAAATTACATTTTTTAATATCCAGATTTTCCTTTCCTTTTCATTTTTGCGGCTCATGTTCTTATTAGATCAAATACTCAAGCTAAAAAGTACAACTCTTCTCAGGAATAACAACTGATACAGTGGTGTGCTTAACCCACAGTTTCCTGAAATTATCATGAAAGATGTTATGGGATCGAGAACGAGGCGCGGCCGTAGCCAGTCCACTTTCATCGGGCTCCTACAAAAACGTTATTTTCCCTTATCTATAAGGGATTTTGAATCTTAATTTTTTGATATGGATTAGTTTGCTACCTCAACATTCAGAACGTGGCTAATCATTTCTGACATTTTGAGTGTAAATGTGTCTTTTGGACTAGACATGGATTGAGTGTCGCGAGTGACTACTGTTCAGCACTTACCTGCATATACCTGCGTACTATATAGGTATATTGGCCACTACATACGGACTATCCTTGAGAATCATGCCAGCTAGCAATAAACCTCAGCGGGTACAGAGTGTGACCACTAGCAGGACCAGTGGTATTGGTGCGAAAACTACTGACGATAGACTGGACGAGATTTATACCATTCTAAAGTCCCTAGTTACGGAGGAGGTATTGGAGAAGAAATTAGAAAAGTTGCGTATAGACATTCAACTAGAGCACGCCGAGCGTATTGAGGCTCTTGAGGACCGAGTTGGTGATTTAGAGCAGGAGAATGAGGACTTAAAACTTACAGTTTCCAAATTAGAAGATCAAATTGTAAATGTGAATAGCCGGGTATCGGAAATGGCGGGAAAACAGAACGACCTCGAACAACACGGCCGGAAGAATTCATTACGTATATCTGGACTAAAGGACACCGAGAGAGAATCAGTGGAGCAGTGTGTTCAGGGTATCGTGACATTTGTACGGGACACTTTGAAGGTACCGATTGATGGTAAAGACATCGATATCGCCCACAGACTGGGACGTTTTGATAGTGCTAAACCAAGGAACATTATCGTTAAGTTCACCCATAGACGCAAGAAGCAAGAGATTATCCATGCGCGTAGGAACCTAAGGGGAACGGGATTTGTTATCTTTGAGGACTTAACCCGTTACAACCAACAGAGACTTAGAGATGCTTATCACCTTGATTGTGTCAAGAACTCTTATAGTATCGACGGGAAGTTGTTCGTGGTGCTAAATAATGGAAAGAAGCGCAGACTGTCGTTTGAAACCCCACTTGAAGAGAACTTTCTCATGAATGACACCAACTTTCGCTTTAGGAAGTGACTGGATTAAGTAAAGATCGGTGGTGACATTTGGTCAGTATCGTTACTGACTTACCGATCAATTCAAAATACTGTGTAACGTGTGTGTCGTTTTTATGAGTTATAATCATGTATGTTTCCTACTGAGTGTGTGTTTTCTTTTTGTGTTGTGAAAGTCGATTCCAATTGGAGTGTATATTTGGACTAAGGATCCTAACATACAGGTAAGTGTTCCACACTAGCGCACACTGATATACTGATATAGGCCGATATTGAAAAAAAAATAGTGATATATGTATGCTTCAATGATCTCGCTTTCTTTTATTAAATATTTGTATCAAATATGTTTATTATTTAGATCTTACCAGTGCCTCTCAATAGAAGCATTCATATATAGTTGTAATTTGTCGTTTGGCTGTGCTTGCTTTTAAAAAATATTAATTTAATATCGTTTTCCGGAAATCCGTCGCTCATTGAGTTTGGGTTCTAGAATTGCCGATTTACTTCCGGTTGACACAACCTGTATGTTTTCGTAGGTTCCACGGTCCCTCTCCAACTGTTGAATGTTTGTGGTATAGACCTACTATACTGTAAGAGAACGGAAGTGTGCTTAGGAAAATCCTGAACAATACAAGTTCGTTTTATGGTATTGAGTCGTACGTTAACGATAACAGTTTATGTTTCCGGATATATGATCCCTTCGTTTAAGCAAGTGCGCGCATTTAGATTTCACCATGAGTTTCCGGTCTTGTATTGCCAGTGTCCTGAATAGTGCAGCGGGTGTGTGTATGTAAGTGTTTGACAGTAGTCATGTTTTGTTTATGATCTAAAAATATGTTTTTATGTCTGTTCCTTTTTCTGTCTCTCTTTTCTTTTTCCAACTGTTGCATGGGGGATTTAAAATTAACTTTTGAGGCTTCTATTTTCGATATAACATGAGTATCACTGTGCTATCGGCGAACTGTCAGGGCTTGGGGGATAAAATTAAAAGAAAAGACGTATTCTCCTATTTAAGAGATAAACGGTACAGTATTTACTGTCTCCAAGACACCCATTTCTCGTTTGACCAGGAAAATATTATAAGAAATGAATGGGGATATCAATGTTATTTTAGTTCTTTTAAATCCAATTCACGTGGGGTGGCAATCCTTTTAAACAATAATTTCGAGGCCAAGGTATATAGAGAAAAGTGCGATTTACAGGGTAATTTTCTTGCGCTTGATATTGATATTGATGGGTCTAGGACAACTCTTATTTCCGTATATGGTCCAAATCAGGATACCCCAGATTTTTACAATCAAGTAACTGAAATAGTGGATAGTTTTGGAAATGAGAACATTATTATATGTGGGGATTTTAACTTAGTTTTAAAACCATCATTAGATTATGATAATAACTATAGATTTGTAAATAATAGTACTGCGAGGGAAAAGGTATTGGAAATTATTGAAAATACTAATCTAATTGACATTTATAGGGAACACCACCCTGATACTAGGCGCTATACTTGGAGGCGTGCTAATCCATTAAAGCAGGCCAGACTAGATTTTTTTCTTGTCTCCGAATCTCTCTTGTCAAGTGTAAATAAGTCATCAATAGAACCAGGTTATAGGTCTGATCACTCTACCCCTCTATTAACTATAACTTTTAACAAATTTAAGAAAGGGAAAGGTATTTGGAAATTTAACAACTCTTTATTATATGAATCAGACTATCTTGATTTGGTAAAAAAATGTATTGACAGTATTAAATTACAATATTGTCTACCTGTTTATAACCCTGATTCTCTAAATCTTATTCCTGATTGTGATATTCAATTTCTCATAAATGATCAACTTTTTTTAGAAACTTTATTAATGGAAATAAGGGGTAAATCTATTTCATATTCTTCTTACAGGAAAAAGCAGTTAAATCTCAGAGAGGAAAATATTAAGAAATTCATAGCAATTACTGAGGCTGAAACAAATCCTGATCATACACAATTAGATGAGAAAAGAAAAGAATTAGAGTCTATTCGTTTGAAAAAGGTTAGAGGTAGTATCATTAGATCTAGGGCAAAATGGATAGAGGAGGGAGAAAAACCTACTTCTTACTTTTTTAATCTTGAAAACAGAAATTATACTTCCAAAATTATTCCAAAAATACAGACAGAACATGATCATTTTATAACGAAACAAGAAGACATTTTATCAGAGGTACAGTCATTTTATGAAAATTTATATAGATATAGGAAAGTGGAAAATATAGATTTAGAAGCACATCTCCAAAATTGTAACATGTCAAGGTTAAGTAATCATGATTCTGACAGTCTAGAGGGTATTATAACATTTGATGAAGCTGGGAAAACACTGAAAGAGATGAAAAATAATAAAAGTCCAGGGTCTGATGGTTTCACATCTGAGTTTTTTAAAGTATTTTGGAAGTATTTAGGTCATTTTGTTGTTCGATCATTAAATTATGGGTTTTCAGTCAGTCAATGTTCAGTAACTCAAAGACATGGTATAATTACTTGTATTCCCAAGGGAGATAAACCTCGACATTTTTTAAAAAATTGGAGACCCATCACACTGTTAAATATAACTTATAAAATAGCTTCTGGGGTAATCTCACATCGTATAAGAGCAGTTTTGGGTAAAATTATTAATGAGGATCAGACAGGGTTTTTATCAGGTAGATATATAGGGGAAAATATTCGTACGGTCTATGATGTAATGCAGTATGCAGAGGAACACAACATACCAGGAATGTTATTGATGGTAGATTTCGAAAAAGCTTTTGATTCGGTTTCATGGGCGTTCATAGATAAGGTTCTAGGCTATTTTAACTTTGGGAAAGATATAAGAAAATGGATAAATACTCTTCATAATAATGCAAGTGCATCTATAAATCAAGGTGGAAACATATCAAAACATATTAAGATTCAACGTGGATGTCGACAAGGCGATCCAATTGCACCATACATTTTTATTCTCTGTGCCGAAGTTTTAGCTGCAAAAATTAAAAATAATAATCTCATAAAGGGAATTAATATTGAAAATTCTCCTATTCTAAATGTACAGTATGCAGATGATACAGGTTTGATATTGGATGGATCTAAAGAGTCGCTGAGAGAATCTATTTTTGAACTAACTACTTATGCTAAGATATCTGGTCTAAGAATTAATTCTAATAAATCTCAGGTGATATGGATAGGAAGTAGGAAATATAGTGAAGAAACATTTTTGCCTGAAGTAAATCTGTTGTGGGGACAACATAATTTCACTTTCTTAGGGATAGAATTTTCTGTTGATCTGGATAAAATTCCTAAAATGAATTTTGACAAAAAAATTGTAAAACTTAAATCTGTTATTAACTTATGGAAAAGAAGGAATTTGACACCATTAGGTAAGATTAATATTATTAAATCTCTGTTGATTTCACAACTTAACTATTTGTTCATTACTTTGCCAAACCCTTCAGAAAAGATGATTGCCCAGTTAAATTCTCTGATTCTGGATTTTTTATGGAATAGTAAATGTCATAAAATAAAAAAAGATGTTGTTATTCAAGACTATATTGATGGGGGTTTAAAGATGATTGATGTTCATTCTTTTATTGACTCTCTAAAGTTAGGTTGGGTAAGAAGATTATTTCACTCATCTGGTAAGTGGAAATTAATTTTAAATACATATGTTAATTTTAGAAAACTATGTAACTGTGGAAAGGAATATATTGATTTGTGTAGATCCAATTGTAAAAACTTTTTTTGGAGGGATGTGTTTAAATCATTAAATAGGCTTAATAATTCAGATTCTATTAGGCTTCCAAAACCAGACTCAATTTTAAAATCACCCATCTGGTATAATAATGATATCAAGGTAAACAATAAGTATGTTTTTTATCAAAACTGGTTTGATGTGGGCATATTAACAATAAATGATTTAATTAAAGATTCAGATGATTTAGCTTTTCTTTCTTTTGAAGAGTTCAGACATAATTTTCGAACTATAAACACAAATTTTCTCCAATACCATGGACTAGTTTCAGCTATCAAGCGCTTTTTGAAAAAATTTGATTACCTGATTCAAAGACCTCAACAGCCTTTTATACCTTTTCTATTTGACATATTTTTTAAGAGTGAAAAGGGTTCAAAAGATTTTTACAAATGCCTTATTGCGTCAATATCCATACCTACTGGAACAAGAAAATGGAACCAAGAATTCATTATTGATCAAAATAAATGGGCCAAAATATTCAAACTTCCTTTTATAGTTACCAAAAGTTCTAAATTACAGTGGTTCCAAGTGAGAATTATACACCATATTTTGGTAACAAACACGTTCCTTTTTAAAATAAACTTAAGTCCTAGTATTTTATGTAACTTATGTTGTATGGAGCGTGAAACAATAGTGCATTGCTTATGGGAATGTCAAGAGGTTCAGTCACTATTACAGAGATTTGAAGCACTACTTGATATACTTTTAATTCCGTTTGCTTACAATAAAGAATCCTTCCTGTTTGGTATAGTATCACAGTACTGCAGTAATGTTGATAACGAAATTTTAATTCTTATCAAGCATTATATTTATAAAACTAGATGTCTCAGCAACTCTTTAAATCTTAATGCACTTATTAATGTCATCAAAGATCATTTTTCTATTCAACAATACATTAATTACAGTAAAATTGAGAAAATTAAAAGGCAATTTGAACTCAATTGGAAGAAATGGAAACCTGTTCTAGATTTATAGTCATCTGAAAAAGATAGTTCCTCTTTGCATATATAGCTTTAGGTCCCCAAAGACTGACATCGCCTGTTCTAGCTCCTTTCCATTACTTTTTATTTTTACCATTTAAAGAAATTTTCTCCCATGCTTCAGTCATGTTTATTTTTGTCTGTCTTTGTGTGTGTGCGTTCTATGTGTGATGGTGTGTCCGGTTATGCGTCTGTCTGTGCGTGTGTCTGTTTTGTCTTGTGTGATGGTGCGTCTATGTGTGTGTCTGTCGGTGTCGAAGTGTGTGTGTGTGTATGTCTGTGTAATGGTGCGTCTGTCTGTGTCTATCTGTCTGTCTTGTCTGTGTGATGGTATGTCTGTCTGCTTCCTTCTCACTCTGTATAAATTTAGGTTAGGTTATGTATGTATGTTAATTAATATGTAAATGATGTAAGTAGATGTGAGGCTTGTGGTTCAAGCTTAAAATAATCGTGATGAAGATGATGTTTTTTGTGTGATGATAAGGATGATGATGTTTTATTGTGATGAAAAAAATGATAATAATTTATGTATGGATAATGATATCATGATAGATGATGATGATGATTAAGTGTGATTCTTTTGATGATGATGATGATGATGAATGGATGAAGATGATGATGCTGATATGATGATGATGATGATGTTTGATTATGTATGATGATGATGATGATGGTGATGATGGTGGTGATGATGAACCGATGATGATGAGGAGTAAGATGATGATAAAGATGATGATGCTGATATGATGATGATGATGATGTTTGATTATGTATGATGATGATGATGAATCATGAGTATAGCTACTGTGGGTGTAAGAGTGAGAATGTGTGTGCATATATGTTTCAAATGTTTTGTATTTATGAAAAAAATCTTGAAAAATAAAAAATTCAAAAAAAAAATGAAAGATGTTATGTAATACTACCAACCTTTTTTGCATTGACCAGTTTGTTACAGGATTCACAGCGGTACTGGTTTCGTCCGTCCATAGATTCCATCTCACAGAAGGCGTTGTAGAGACCATTCTCTAGATCAGTATTACCAGCTACTGTCACAGTCAGGTCCAAAAAATCCTCCTGTGTCAAAAATTGTATCTAAATATTAACACAAAAATCCTCCTGTGTCAAAAATTGTATCTTAAGATTAACACGAAAATCCTCCTGTTTCAAAAATTGTATCTAAATATTAACACAAAAATCCTCCTGTGTCTAAAATTGTATCTAATGATTAACGCAAAAAAAAAACTCCTGTGTCAAAAATTGTAATTAATGTCATTAATAACACAATAAAGTTGTGTTACATGATGCAGTGTAAGAAGTATTTTTGTTTGATGTTCTGGAAATTAGCACCAAGTAAAACCTGTCACAGCTTAAAACATTATTACTGATAGACAAACCATACAATAATCCTCCATACCATCTCATCTTGTTTACTTGTTGACTATCAATGTACTTAAATGTTCACTTTTCCTTTAAAATTAACTAATATTTTCCCTATTAATTATGCCAACATGTGGTTGGAAGAATAAAGACAAAATTCAACTGTTCATAAAAATGATCATAAGTAATCATAATTTTTTCACAGCTGTGCTACATTATTGTAATCATTTCTCAAATCAACATGGAATCATCTGATTCCTACACAAAGGGATAAAACTATGTATCTTCTTTATTTACATTTTCCCAGAGTTAGGAACAATGAGAGAAGTTCCTGACTGACCATACTAAGACGATGGTCGTTGATGAAACTGGATGGATATTGCAGTCAGATGGTCTGGTGAGTCTTGACAACATATTGAGATTTATATAAATATTAATATTTTTGCAGAAGTTACCTATGACAGTAGAGGTACGAAACATTCCATAAGAGGAAAAGGACAAAAGTTGAATTTCCCTAAAACTAGAAGTTTTTCCTGTGACTTACCTCTCTCTCGCTAACCTTCCCACACACGGTACAGATAATCTGAAATAGAAAACACTTTTGTTAGAATTGAAAATTTCTTAAATGTAAGTGAACTTCTTCATTACTGTTGGAGGCTAATGACAGTTTGGTATGGAATATTACACTACCTGATTGACAACCATGCCGTGATAGAGTCGGCTGATGAGATCTGTACCACGAGTACCGACCAGGGAGTCTTCAATAGCACTAAACAGGATCCTGTTTAACTCCTGGACGTCATGCTGCTGAAGTTCCTTTAAAATTTAGGACAGTTAGGATTTAGGATGATATTGGGACAATGATTAACAAGACACATAGACAATATCAAGTCAATGCCAGAAGTTGAGGAGGGGGGGAGGGGGAGATTGTGGGGCACAGACAAAATAATCGCCTTAAAACTACTAATTTTTCAATAGATGTAAAATCTTGTATAAAAGGTTGGACACCATTAACATTAGGTTTCTAGTGATGTAATTAAATCCAGCATGAACATATTTTATATACTGTATCTATCATGTAATTAACCCTGGGGCCAACATTGTAGGACCATAGAATTAAGGCATTTATCAGAATTTTTACTGCACATCATGGATATGATTTCTAATTATCAAACATGGGCTTACTGCTGAGTATCAATGTTACTGTTTATTCTGGAAACTTTGGAGGTTTGAAAGGATCAGGTGTTGCAAACATTCTGTTTATATTTGGAAAAAATGTCACAAGACAAATGGTGACATTTTAAGAAATGTTTATCAAAATATAAAGTACTAAGCATACCTCGTTGTTTGTCCATCCAAAACTCTCAGTTAGATCAACAGTCGGAACACTTTGCTGGTCACTTAGCAACAGCCTGGCAAACAGCTTCTGTAGCTGTATGGGAATCACTCTTACCTGTGTGGACACAAAGGGTTGATCTTTAAACGTCCCTATATCCTTCATTATAGTATAGACATATGTATATTTTTATTGATATTCACATTCATCCAGTGTCACAAAAATTCAGTGGAATCAGATCAGAAATTGAATCTCAGATCTCCAACCTCTAGATGGAAAATATACTCCATTGAAACACTAACTGACTGGTAGTATTTATAGTGTCCTTACACAAGGTGTCACCTCCAGTCTTTATACAGGACTTCACTCCCAAATACAATATAAAATCCCTGGTTTGGGTTATAAAGATACATATTGCCAAATATATTATTATTAGATAGATAATCTTTATTTCCCCATTTCCATGAGATCACAAACAAATAGATGTGGTGCAGTGCAGAAAATTACATAGGTGATATATTACTGATATCAATATTTAAAGATACTAATTAAGTTAACTGAACAGTTCATTGTTGCTCTTACAAATTTGTCAATATGTTACTCTCATGGCCATCAAGCCCAGTGTCACTATGTTACATTTATCTACAAATCTAAACAATTTCTTTCTAATATTCTTTCAGATTATCAGTAACACAAACCTTACTCCCTGGTACATCCTTCTCCTCAAGTCTCCCAAGATCGTCATCGCCAAGATCAAATAAAGCTTCTAAAAACAAAGAAAAAAACAATTAATAACGTATCTATATGCCATACCTTTCATACTTAACATTTAGAAAGAACTAGAGCGATCAGTGAAAACATTTGTTCGGGCAGTTAAAAATCAAAGGGAATTTGCACAAACTTCAAACCTGAGGTCCAGATATGGCATATACCAGGTAATTAAATAAGTTGGCAGTTTCCATTAGAAATGATAGGTACTTTGGAAGTTTTTCACATTTGATCAGGTAATTTAAACCTGGACCTGTTGGTCTTGGCAACTAAGGTAGACTAACCCTAGTAAACAAGAGCCAATCAGATGTGACCAATAGAACCTCCATCTAGGTAATGGGCAATGTTACCTGTACACCTGTACCCAACTCTTTTACCTATACACATGTACCTAACTCTTTTACCTGTAAACATGTACCCAACTCTTTTATCTGTACACCTGTACCCAACTCTTTTACCTGTACACCTGTATCCAGATCTTTTACCTGTACACCTGGACCCAACTCTTTTACCTGTACACATGTACCCAACTCTTTTACCTGTACACATGTACCCAACTCGTTTATCTGTACACCTGTACCCAACTCTTTTACCTGTAACCAACTCTTTTACCTGGACCCCACTCTTTTACCTGTACACCTGTACCAACTCTTTTATCTGTACACCTGGACCCAACTCTTTTACCTGTACACCTGTATCCAGATCTTTTACCTGTACACATGTACCCAACTCTTTTACCTGTACACCAGCTGTAGTCTGGCAGTCTTACATGTGAGGCTATCTGTTTCAGTATCTGTCGATAATATTCATCTGATTTTGACTTATGTCATAAAATTAACTTTGAATTTTAAATGAGTACAAAATTGTGCTTTTATTGTCTGCTATTTTATATGACAGTACATACAAAATTACATTTCAGCAAATAATGTTAACCAATTTAAAAACGAATAGACAAACACCAGAAAAAACAAGAACTTTTATTAAATGACTGACCTGCAATCATATATTGTCATAATCTTTATAATTTGCATAATAATACTAAGTATGTATTTTGTTTAGCCTGGTATGACATTATGTATACCAGAACCAGAAATAAACTTGTCTTGTTTAAATGTAACTAGACTATATATACACGTGTATATTTTTGTTATGTCTGCGGAAATGTTGTTTAAATTTTAGTACTCATAATAAAGGTAATATGGTGTTTTGACATTTTGCAAAGATTTCAGGTATTATTTATCAGTTTGCAGGAAAACATGATTTACCTCTGAACTCGGGTGTAAGAAAAAGCGTTTGTAGGAGAGAGTTGAGATAACAGGTAGCTCCTTGATTCCGGATTCCTGCCAGTCCGCACTGTACACGAGGACGGGGAGGACAGGGAACAGTTGATTCACTGTTTACCTCTTTTGGTTCCGATCCACGACCAGCGTGTTCATCTTCTCCAAATAACCCAGCCAACATCTTAAATGTGATAACTTACTAGGCCTACCTCAAAAATAACAAAATTGCCACTAACTTAAGAGCGAATAACTTCTCGTTGCTGGAATGACATTTGTCGATACTAAAATGACATCATAATTTAGCACAGAAAGATTTGTTTACAAAGATGAAATACCCGTTAAATTACACAAAATGAGTAAAATCTAACTCTTTCGCATGTGCATTGCACAAACTAACCAACAACTAATACAAAACTTCCGGTATAAATAACAAAAGTCCCGCAGTAAATATTCTAACATAATAATCGGATATTCAGATGAGATTCAAAATATCCGGACGCGTGGAGTGAAATACAGTAGATTTATGAACACTTGAATTTTAATCACATTACAGTACCTAATTTTTCTTATTTTCAGCCTGAAAACTTTGGACCTGTGGAATGGCGATAGTTAATTTCTTGACAAAGTAATAGATATAAGCAGTGACAAAATGATGTGCTAGGCGAAAAGACGATAATTTAAATAATCTTCATTATTTCATCCTGTATAGTGAGATGCTTTAATCTTCGTGTTTTTTCTGCTGTGTTAAATGAGGGAGATTATGAGTAGTTATCTCGCTCCGGTACGTGGTCTATCGTTAATCACACCATGTATTACGAAATAAAAATAATTTTCATTTCCGCAAACATCCGTCTCCGATATATGCTTTGTGTATTATGATTTTATTCCTTAAAATAATAGTATTTCATTTTTATAACTCAACAATATATGTATACTTTTTTTTAAATATAAAGTTGATTTTCATCATATAATTCTGCTATAATTTTAAGATAAAATGAATTTCACAATGTATATTTGTCATCGGTCACTCGCACCGGAAACGGTCTTGACAGGGAAAGAAGGCATGTGTTTTGGCGCTACCGTCATCCATTGAGAAATTCTGTTGAATATTGACTTAGATTTGACTACACAAGGTTAGTATAAATAGATGATTTTATAATACAAGTATTTTTGAACGTAATCAAACCAATTTTATCTCTTGATTGTTCGACATGTGGCTAAATTTGTGATATCGTTTTGTTCACGTGTGTCGCCATGCACAGACATCTTCCTTTTGCGTGTTTTCGCCGGCAGCTGTGCTATTTCGAGAACCTCATAAAGTCTATCTGGATGTGATCGGACTGAATTAACTCTAAATAAGGTCAAAAGTCTTCATGATTATAAGTTTTTAATTGATCATGTTATCATTGTTTTTCCATATTCAGTTGTATCCGGTGAAAAAAAGATTCTGACATCATCACGCAAATCGCGATCGCCATTTTATTTTGTCATCGGGCCTAAAGTAGGGCAGGCTATACAATGGATAGGTGTAGTTTAAAAATTGTTATTTATTCATGGCTAACGTACAGTGTTGTTACGGGGGAACAAACTTTTCTTTTAATAAGTCTTTTTATAAAAATTGATAAAAAAAATTGTTAACATTTTAAGTAAAAATTCTATTCGGTAACATGAAAATAACATTTTTAAAATCCAATTATAAAACATTTGATCATATTTTAATGAAAGCTTTAAACTACCTCTTTTATTTATTATTATTCATTCTATGTTTCGATAGAATTTTGTCTAAATTTGGGATCTTTTCTCTTCTTTCTTAACAACTTTCTTCTTCCTAATGTCTCCCTTGAGAATGTCTCACTTTTGGCCTTTAGTTGAGCGTTCACCGCTGTGAGGAAGGCTTTCGGTTCTGTCCCCTGGCCGAGACATACCAGAGTCTTTAAAAATGGTAGTTGCTGCTCCTGCTTAGCGCTCACCATATTAGGAGTGGGACGACTGGTTCGCCCGTTGTCAGTATAATGTGACTGGGTGGGGTGTCCTGTTGGGTGTCTTCAGCAGTATGCTTCAGTGAGGTAGCACTATAAATAGGCAAAAGTGTCACCCTATCACAAGGAGTCATAACACAAACATACCGCAGCCTCCCACAACAGACATACACACTTACCACACGCATGCATATGGCACGTACGGGAGGCCATCCTTAAATGACCTTAGCTGTTGATAGGACGTTAAACAAATAAAACCAAACCTAAAAGCTTAACACCTTTCTTAGAAAAATTAGACAGAAAAGTCTTCCCCTCAACAAATATCGCAAAGTATTTTGTTTTACAGAATAAACATGCCTTCAGACGCCAAAAAGAAGAGAGATCAAAAGAAGAAAGAGGCTGCAAAACGAGGAAAGAAGAAGCCAACAGAAAATGGGGTTGAAAATGGAGAAGATGGAGAAAACGAACCACAAACAAACGGAGTCCAGACAAATGGTGCAACAAGTAGGGGACTTTATTAAAAACATACATTATGACAGTTATATTTTATAATGTTCTCAAACAGGGTTTACATATTCTTTTCATGAATAACTGATAATGCATGCACACTTGCACACAATTATTAATTTGGTGTGTGTGTGAATTAATAAGTGAAGCTTCTAAATAGGATGTATACACATGGCTGTCGTCAAAAGTCATAAGTGGATTCTATTACGGGGCTTTTCCCTACTGGTTGGGGATGTGGCCTTTTTGTCTTATTTTGTAAGAAAACCAGGAAATATTTGTTCAGGAATAAACTGAATTTATGAGAATTTAGCTAAAAGATGAAATAATTTCAATTGGGAATGTGGCCCCCTTAATGGCCCTCAGAAAAATCCTGGTAGTAAAATGTAACTTTCTTAATTTCAACCCAGGTTCAGTGAAAGTATTTCAGCAAACTTTTAACTTTTGTTAATTTTTGATAATTTTTCATTTAATGCCAACAAGGGTATTAACTATGTACTGATAAAAGTCTGTTTAGTGTCCAGATCATCAGACATTGGTTCTAAACTTTTAAAGTATGATTAAAGTAAATAATTTAATAAGTGGATGTTTACTCAAATTTTCATAATTTGGATTTTGATGATATTAAATAATTCAATTTATATGTTCAACAGTGCCAGGTTAATGCCACCTTTTCATAAATCAATAATCAAAAAGTACTGTGAGTGTCCAAGACAAAATGATTTAATATCTTCAGACATAAATGGAGTAAAACATCAGACTGAACGTGATTGCTCGGTAAATGCAAAAATTGAATACAGTCAGAATGCTGTTTTCCTTGTATCATAGTTTTGTTCCCTTGATAAATACTTTCTTCATTTTTCTAAGATATCATTTCTGAGGGGATGGAATATGATTGAGGCGGGAGAGTGTTTTGTCACAAATAATTATTAATTTGGTGTGTGTGTGAATTAATAAGTGAAGCTTCTAAATAGGATGTATACACATGGCTGTCGTCAAAACAATTGAACGGGGATATTATCAAATCTATCCTTTCACCCAGATTTTGGGCGGAAACAGAGCATCAAAGAAATAGTGTTTGGGACATAAGAGAATCCAGTCAGGTCAGCAATGTCAGATGAATAAATGGCTGACTAGTAGCCTCTTACGTCGTAGCAGCACAGTAATAGCTGACATTAGTAACGTATTTTCATGCTTATATACATCTCAAAGTTTAAATCCTTATTCCGGTTGACACTTTATTAATTACAATAACAATGAGTGTCCTACTTTTAAGATGGTGTTCATGAGGTAACAAAAGAGATGATGGATATGGATTTAAAAGCCAAACACAGATCCGTGACGGGAGTGTTAGCTTCTCACCCTGACAGTCGTGATGTCCATATACACAACTTATCCCTCACCTTCCATGGAGCCGAACTTATTGTTGACACACGCTTAGAACTTAACGTTGGACGGCGATATGGATTGATTGGCCTAAATGGATGTGGTAAGTTATTTAAAGATTTCCATAATAATTCCTATGAACGTGTTAATTATATCCTGAGACTATCGAATGATATATTATACTGAGTGATATAGAGGTTAAACTGTTTATAACTTATGATGCCATTTTATACAGGAAAATCTTCCTTGTTGTTTGCACTGGAGTGTCGAGAAGTACCCGTACCTGATCATGTGGACATTTTCCATCTGAGTCGTGAGATGCCGCCCAGTGAAAAGACAGCCCTTCAGTGTGTGATTGAGGTAGACAAAGAACGTTTGGCTCTGGAACATGAGGCAGAGACCCTAGCCAGTGTAGACACAGAAGGTATATTATAACAGCCCTGTTGGGGGGGGGGGGGGGGGGGGTAGTTCTGGGTCATGCATCAGTGCTTTTCCTGTCTATACATTTGAGACAAAATTTAGGCACAGAAGTTATATGACACAGCCAATATGATATTTATTAAAGACTAATGACCAATGTGAAGCATACTAGCACTGTGTTATGTAGTGTCCGAGATGGTCTCTTGAGGAGGTGTACAACCAATGGTGCATCACTGAATCCATCAGCTCCTGGCTCGTAATAACATACCATCCCATAATCTTTATATATCATAATTTTATATCTTTAGAGGCCCACGAACGGTTGATGGATGTGTACGACCGTTTGGAGGAAATGGATGCTGACAAAGCTGAGACTCGCGCTGGTTATCTGCTCCATGGTCTTGGATTTACAAAAGAGATGCAATATACTAAAGTGAAGAATTTCTCGGGAGGATGGCGGATGAGGATAGCTCTGGCCAGGGCTCTATATATTAAACCCTCTCTGCTCCTACTCGACGAACCAACAAATCATCTCGATCTCCAGGCCTGTGTCTGGCTAGAAGAAGAACTTCAACAGTGAGTTTCATAGTTATCCGATCAGTATCATAGAAAACTACTGTTTCTGCAAAAATTTTAAAAGACACAAAGACTTAATAAATCACTTTTAGTGAAAAATTTCATGTCAGTCCAATTTTCAAAATTTTAATAAATGTTCCCTAAACGAACCCTAGAATCCAGGTGTAGGATTGATGTTTTACAGGAATAGTTCTGTAGTGTTAAAACATGTCCAAACAATAACATTGATTAGTAATATACGCTATAAGTTAATGTTCTGATTGATGATTCTATCTCTCGTTCTGATAAATTGATTATGATTTTGTTTGATCAATCACCGACTGATTATTAATTTTAAAAAATCAAAATTATTAACTGCAGACATGAAAGGTGATAGAATTATCAGAGCAATTTTATTAATAACTTTCAAAATAAACTGCATTAGAAAATTTCTGAAGATACCTAGTTATCTTAACAAATATCCACCATATGTTGTCCATTTTAGTTAATGCTTAAGTAGATGTTCTACTTCCATTAATGATTGATTATAAATTAACAACCACTTTTCTAGTAGATGTACCCCTTCCGTAAATGATTGATTATAAATTAACAATGATTATAAATTAACAACCACTTTTCTAGTAGATGTTCCCCTTCCATAAATGACTGATTATAAATTAACAACCACTTTTCTAGTAGATGTTCCCCTCCGTAAATGATTGATTATAAATTAACAATGATTATAAATTAACAACCACTTTTCTAGTAGATGTACCCCTTCCGTAAATGATTGATTATAAATTAACAATGATTATAAATTAACAACCACTTTTCTAGTAGATGTTCCCCCTCCGTAAATGATTGATCATAAATTAACAACCACTTTTCTAGTAGATGTTCCCCTTCCATTAATGATTGATCATAAATTAATAACCACTTTTCTAGTAGATGTTCCCCTTCCGTAAATGACTGATTATAAATAAACAACCACTTTTCTAGTAGATGTTCCCCTTCCATAAATGACTGATTATAAATAAACATCCACTTTTCTAGTAGATGTTCCCCTTCCATAAATGACTGATTATAAATAAACATCCACTTTTCTAGTAGATGTTCCCCTCGTAAATGATTGATCATAGATTAACAACCTTTTGTTTTCAGATACAAAAGAATTTTAATGGTGATATCCCACTCTCAGGATTTCATGAACGGTGTTTGTAACAACATCATACACTTCCACCAACAGAAACTCAAGTACTATGGAGTAAGTATTGATACAGTGATACAAATCTCAGGTATTCCATGTTTTTCTCACCTGAAACTTGCTTTAAGACTTTCAAAAATCTCAACACAAGGGTTCAAATTTCTCTGATATAGTTTACCCTCAGAGCATGAATTTTTTTCCACTCAGTCAATCAATAATAATACATGTTGTAAATAATGGCTGTTAGCATTTCAGTTGTTTCCTTCTCTGTTTTGGCTATTCTCTCCTTTTGACATTTTCTGAATTGTCATTCGATCCTGTCAACCCTTTGTGATTTGGATGACCTCTGAAAAAAGTTCAACAGGAAACTTATGACCTTTACCAATTTGCATATTCTCTCCAGTCAAATGATGGTTGTTTTCTAGTTTCTTAATGTAATTTTATTGTTTTCTATACATATTGTGATGTCATTAACTCACCTTTAATGACCTTATTGTGTTTATAAATGATATCAAACCTGCCTGGGGCTCTATATCATCCCTCAGAGGCGAAAAGTTTAAAAAAAAAAAAAGTCATTTATCTATGAACTGATTGAAAGAAAGAAGCATGTTAAATATAATTTGATGTTGAGGTAGAGTTTTGTTAATTTTCTGTTTCATTTCTAATGTTCTGATTATGTTTTTAATAGGGTAACTACGACACCTACGTCCAGACAAGGTTTGAGTTGGAGGAAAATCAACAGAAACGATATAAATGGGAACAGGATCAGATATCTCATATGAAGGTCAGTCTTTGGGTGCAGTGAATCAGCCATAGAATATTTCATTTTTACAGTATTTAGACATAGTTGTAAAGAATTTATTTAACTTCAAAGAATTCTTGTCTTTGAAGTGAAAAAGTATGATACAGATAAAGACAAATTGTTGCGTGTAATGGATTTTTTTTTTAGACCATTTTATTCTCTAATTGTCCATGGATCGTCAAAAAATAATTAATAATGAAAAAATTAAAAAATAGACACCAGGAACAATGATGACATAAAAGGCCGAGGTAGAGTGTCTCGCTCCCTGGCTCTGTCAGGTTGTAGCACAGACACGGTGCTCGAAACTCGGAAGCGATTAAAATGTATTCTCTGAGTTCCTGGAATGTTTTTTTTTAAACAGAATATGGTTCTTTTGTATACAATTTCAATGAAATCCAGTGTAATTGTGATTCTATACATAGATGTATCTTTTATATGGAATAGCCCTGAAATCTAAACAGGAACTATGATGACATAAAAGGCCGAGGTAGAGTGTCTCGCTCCCTGGCTTTGTCAGGTTGTAGCACTGACACGGTGCTCGAAACTCGGAAGCGATTAAAATGTATTCTCTGAGTTCTTGTTGTGAATAAAAAGTTTAATTGTGATGCTAAGAGGCTTACATTTTGGCATTTTGTGGTAGAGTAAATAGGATATGGCATGAACTTTCTGTAAGCTGGGATGCAGGATTATTTCAGTATTCCTAGTAAAAACATTCTCTTGTCATCATAGATCAGGGTAAATGATGGAAAACTTCGTGTCTACTGATGTATAATTAATATTCTGGAATAAGAGAAAAAGTCTGTATGATAATTACCAGCTCCGGCAGCTAGTTTATCTGAAAGAATTTCATGTTTCCTTGGAGTAAATCATGAATTTTCAAAAGGACTATGATGAAACCTGCTTGGATTTACTACGTTTTCGAGGCTGAGTGTTAACTCGCGGTAAAACGCTGATGTTTGAAACTCTGGCATCATGCTCGATAGAAGAAGCGATTTGAGTCCTAATGAAATAAACCAATGTTTTTCTGATCTGATTTAAAGAGAAAAGTTATTTTCCAAATTGGAACAAGGTTGCTTTATACCTAATTCTGAACTTTAGCTCACTCAAATTTCAGCACATGGAACGTTAACTGATTTAGCCATGAGGGACAGGTGCTACCAAAGTATTAACCATAGAAATCAATGTACAGAATCGACAATTAGTGGGATCACTCTTTAGCGGAATAATCTGTGTGAAAATGATAAGAAATTATTAATTGTAAGATATAGACCAGATATAGATAAGACTATTGTATGTTCTGTGTGTATAAAACTTTGTTTTGCATTGTTGACAGAATTACATTGCAAGGTTTGGACATGGTAGTGCAAAACTGGCCAGGCAGGCCCAAAGTAAGGAGAAGACATTGAAGAAAATGGTGGATGGTGGTCTAACAGAGAGAGTTGGTGCAGACAAGGTAAGTAAAACAAACAATAGATGTATGGTCTTTGAAATTTTATATTGTTTAATTAACAATTAATGTAATTGTGTGATATTAATCAAGCTGATGAAAATAAGTTATATATATATGAAATATTTTGTTTGATTTAAAAGCCTGGCCCAAAGTTATTCATATGTGAGATGTAGACTTGTCAAATTGTCTGAGCAAATTGACACGCAGAAGCATACGAGTAAGATTTTTTAATCATATGAGATTTGTTGGACAAATATAATCTGTTATCTGTGGGATCAATCATACATTACACATACTTGTAATAGATTTGTCTACATATTTGTCAAAATTCTATTAACTTATCATATGAGCTATTTTATATTTTCAAAATTCTTAGTTGCAAATTAAATTAATGACAACCCTGGTAGGTCATATGTCTGAAAGAAAATTGACATTATGTCATTTAGAACCAAATATCACTTTTAGAAAACCCAGCCAGACAGAATCAGATCAGACAGTTAAATAATTCTGTGCTGCGTGCCTGTCAGGCAGGTTTCACAAGGACTGGGGACTCCAAGTATACTGAAATAGAAAAAAAAAAAACAATGAGCTGAAACTAAAGAAGGCAGACACTGGACTTGGAAGATAAAACATTGTATGGTTTTATTTTACAGACAATGGCATTCTACTTCCCAAGCTGTGGTAAGATTCCGCCACCAATCATTATGGTACAACATGTCAGCTTCAAATACGCAGATGACAAGGTGAGTTTGCAGCAAAATCCTGATCACTTAGAGCAGGGGAACATTTCTAAAAAGTCGTAAAATGGGGGGGGGGGGGGGGGGGTTAGGGAGGGTAATACTGTTATCTCAAGTTTAATACATTAAAATTGATTTCTCTCTAATATACAGTAGTTTGGGGGGAGTTAGGGAGGGTAATACTGTTAAATCAAGTTTGATACACTAAAACTGATTTCTCTCTAGTATATGTAGTTTGTCATTAATGCAGGTTTACCGATTTTAATGAGAGCATTAGATATTACCAAGAAAATGTTAAATTTTCAGCCGGAAATCTACAAAAACCTCGACTTTGGGATTGATCTGGATACACGGGTAGCTTTGGTCGGACCGAATGGAGCAGGAAAATCTACACTCCTCAAGTTGATCGCTGGCGAAGTAAGCCAATGCTTATTGCTTTGAAGTATTTAAGCTTGAAGTTTATATGATTACTGTCCATATAAATGTACAGTAAGACTTGTGATTATAATTTAAGTGGAAGTCATGTTTTTTATCACACAAGCATAAAATAACATATATATATACTGTTCAGACGGTATGCAGCTATGATAAATCAATATGATTCTCTTTATTCTTCTACTTCAATCTCCATCCTTTTTGTCAAAAAGTTTCGTTTAAATTCCTAACATGTTTTTTATGTGCTCCATGCTCATTTCTATGATGGGTCTTTCACAGTTAATACCAACAGACGGGCTCATTCGACGACACTCACATTTGAAGATAGGACGCTATCATCAGGTAAGATTATGCCTCCATCATCAATTATGTATAAAAAATATATCAAGGTATGTAATGTTAAAATGTTAACTTGTAATTTATCTAAAGCTACATTGAACCTTCTTTAGTGGGTGTTTAAATATGTAGCAGTTGGGTATCCATCACCGAGTGTAAAAAGCTGGATTGTTAAGTGGTCACATCTTTGGTCAGATGTGCTTTATTATAAGATTTTGGACACTGCCTTCTATTGATCACTGTTTCTGTCAATAGAATTGTCAACGTCCTTGCTCTGGTGGTTTGCTATTTGAATATTAAGTAACTATATGTATATTTAGGACCTAACTTGACTAGTATTATCTGTAGTGCCTTGTTGAAATATCAGATTATGTTAACAGTTTTACATTTACACTTATAAGAACTATTGAGTCTAGACTTTTCTGCTATAGACTGGATGATGATGATGCTACCCAGATTTTCTCTGTTTCGTACTTTCATAATATCAAATCAAGTGTTATAAATCCTTTGTAATCATCACCGGTAAAATCAGACAAAGATCTCTTGATTTCTGTTTTTCAGCACTTGCAAGAACAGCTAGACTTGGACATGTCTGCCCTGGACTGGATGTTGAAATGCTACCCTGATATCAAGGAGCGTGAGGAAATGAGAAAAATTATCGGTCGTTATGGTCTATCAGGGATGCAACAAGTATGTTCATATTGTGATGATTGTATTATTGAAATATATTCCAGTAAGATTTTGATTGTGACAAGGCCAGGGCGATTATAGTAAAATATTTATTGTGGTAAGGCCAGGGCTATTCCAGTAAAGTTTCTTTACAACAGGAACATGCCAGGATTGTCAAAGTAATTGAAACAGTGCCATATGATAAGCACCTACCATGCATACGATTTTGTCAGTAGTCCTCTGGTGGGGTAGATATTTTACTGGAATAACCCTCAAGCACTGTTACTGCTCCATGGCCTTCATTGTTACCAGTTCAGTAAAGTGCTAGTACCAGAATTTGATAATGGTGAAATTAGAGATTGCAATGCATTTCTGTTAGAGAGGTTCAAAGGGAAAATGATATTACCTTCCAACTTATGATTTTTGACCTGACTCTTTCATTTTTTGGGAGTCTCCTCTTGATCTGATTCTATCATTACACGAGAATCTCCTTGTGATAGGAACTAATGCTGGCTTTATGGTGCTACCTAACTCGCGTGTGATGCCAAACCTGGCATAATACTCTCATTGCCTCCCAAAAACACCTCCATTTAACACATACACTAACTCACTTAGCATACATTGTGGAAGCCGCCCTTCAATGACCATAGCAGTTGATAGGACCTTAACAAAATTAAACGTAAATATTTAAATTAAATGTAAATTATTTATTATTTTAGGTATGCCCCATCAGAAACCTGTCTGATGGACAGAGATGTCGCGTGATATTCGCGTGGCTTGCCTGGCAGAATCCTCATCTGTTGATGTTGGACGAACCTACTAACCATTTGGACATCGAGACCATCGATGCCTTGGCCGAGGCCATCAATGACTTTGATGGCGGACTCATGTTAGTTAGCCACGACTTCCGGCTGATATCACAGGTAAGAAATGTGATTGTCACAAAGCATTGTGGTACAGGTGATTGAAAAAAAATGACAGCTGATTTCAATTAATTAGCATGAAATGTCATATTAAATCCACCGGTTGAAATTACCACTAGACTTGGTGAAATGTGTTGTATTTCATTTGCCTGATAAAAGCCAAATACCTCGCTAAGTCATCTATTGGACTCCTGTTGAATTTAGTAGAAATGAAATACAGAATCTACATCTAATTAGATATAGATGGTAGATACAGTATATATGGTATAAATCTGCATCCATTTTAGTGGAAATTTATTTCTGGTTTCAGGTTGTTGAGGAAATATGGATATGCGAGAAACAGACGGTTACAAAATGGGACGGCGATATATTCTCTTACAAAACCAAGTTGACCCAAATCGTGAAGAAGGACAATGCAAAGCTTGCAAAATTACAACCGGCTCAGAGGTTGAAATGATGACGGCTGTTTTTAGGAACAGAATTTAGCACAAGTGTATCTACTCCATGGAAACATAAGAAATATGTTTGAAACTTTTGTTTCCATGTGTTTTAATTATTGGAGGACTTTGACAAGATCTCTGATGTGATAATACTGTGAACAATTGTTATAGCCATGTTGTTGATATGACAGATTTTTACCTGGCATTTGAAATCTATACTGGTACAAAGCCCTGATTGTCGGACTGGTTGGGTTTTACATACCAGGTACTTACATACTTTTAACTTAAATTGTCTCTCCTTTGTACAGGAAAACTTTCTTAAGACAAGCAGGCTTGATAAGTTTCTTCTCATCACGAAGTATATTAAAATCTGAATTTTACTTAACCTCATAAATTTGAAAACCTATCACGAATATTGCGTGTAACAAATTGTTTCCTCTGGTCATTTGAAACTCATTTTAAGCTTGTTTTACTGTATTAGATTCAGATCTGCTATAGTCTGAAGTTTCAAGTTGACACTAGCCTCAACAAGACTTCTGAAGGAGTGATATTTAAGTATATACCTCGGGTTTAAGCCAATGGATTGTAAAGCCATAGAAGTCGCCTCTTCACACATTGTTTTATTTTAACTGTACAGTATTTGTGTCGGTCTTTGCATGCAGTCATATATCACATGAATCACTCGAAACTTATTTAAATTATCTAGAAAAATAACACTCCGACTGCTGTCTGTTTCGTTTATATAAATCAAACTCTGCACTGTGGAATTAATTTAATATCCTTGTTGAACAAAGTCATTAACATTTGCTGCGATATGTAACAGTACAATTTAACACAGTCATCATTATTGTCTTTATTTATTTTTGTTGATAATTCACATTTGAGCATATTTTGTCATTTGAAAATTGAATGGGATCATCCCTGAAACTTAATCAATGCTGAATCAGTGTGGTGTATAATCATTACCAATCAAATCAGTTCTATGAGTATATTACACATCTATACAGATGAGTTGTCCGTCCTTCATGCTTTGAATAAATTTTATTTTTGGTTTGTGTGAGGATATACTGAAATACACTCAGTTTTGAAATGAAACAAAAAATATTTAATTTGGTTTTGTAATACATCGTTTCATTTGTGTTATTACTCATAAACCAAGTGCATTTATGAACAGCATCATGGGAATGGGAAGTTATACATTTTGTTTCATTGAATTTTAAGTTATTAGCCCACCATCATGAGATGATGACCTAATCAAATGGCTCTTTGTCCAGTATCTGGTCGCCAACCCATCCTTTAACAATACTTGTTACAGCCATTTCTCATGAAGAGAGGGATGTTATTCCCTTTTCTCGGATACATTACATAGGTTCCTCTTGTTTTCAAATGATTAAGAGGAAAAATAAAGAAAATATCCGTCTTACAGAGATCCAATACATGTCATTTGATTGTGGGCACCAAGGTCTTTCTGGGATCTCTTGTTAAAATGTATATTTGACATGGCTTACAGTGGCTTTGAGAACACACTTCATGATACTTTTTGTTGTATAATATATAATAAAGGTAAATTCAAAGTTAACATTACACTTCCTAATACCAGCACAGGTCATTAAGGAATCATTAAATTGTCATATTTATCCTAAAATAAGCCCCCTCCCCTCGTGTAAAAGATTTGTAGAACATGATTGGGAAGGACTTATTTGGAACCATTTCTAGCTTACTATTTAAAATCATTATTCTGCAAAATTGAAGTTCACTTATTTGTTGATAAATACAGTAATAATAATGGAGGTGAAGAAATGTATTCTGGATGTTTTTCGGTTGTGGGGCACATGTTAGCTTTAGTGCAATTGAGTGATAGATAACAGGGAAATAAAAAGCAGAACTCTTTGTAAATAAAGCATTGCTATGGCGACAGGTTTACATGGAAATACTTCAGGCCCTCATCACTGAACTCTGGTTGTACATCTCCTTGGATAATTGTCAATTGTGTCTGAATAATGGAACTGCACCATAAACTTGGAAAGTTTACAGTATTATTTTAATACTAATTACATTCTAATTTGGATTGTGTAATAGGAAGGAGTATTAAATGAAAAATGCCCTGCCCATGCCAGATGGCTCTATAGAAAGAATGCCCCCCCCCCCCCACCCCCCCACAGACTTATTTCCTGCCAGAAAATTTCTGCATGCTAGCTCAAGAGCTTCATCTGAGCTAAAATTTATCTGATATGCTTCTATAAGGATAAACATGACTTATCTACACAGGTGAGTTTTAACATTCTCGGTAGTCAATGTGTACATCATTGGGTCAGAGGGGATTCCTTTGCATTAACAAAGAGACCAAGTCGTTTTATTTATAAATTATTGTGTTCTAAAGTCATACAGGCAACGACAACCAAAAGTGGTGAAAATTTTTTACTTTAAGATCTGTCAGGTTTACATTTCTACTTTTTCTTGGCAGTTTGATGAAGACCGCAACAGACTGATCAATGATCAGAAATGAAATTTAATAATTTGTAATAAAATGTTTGTATTTATTATCGGAACAAGCAATGCTGTTTTTGATGTTTTATTGTTGGCAATGAAAATATCTTGTAAAATAAATTGATAGAAGAAAAGGAAATTGTGTCTTAAGTCTTCTTTGAGAATATCTTCATGTGCTTTTCTATTTAAATGCCTGGCCTTTTTATGGTCGTTCATTCACGTCCAGTAGTAGTATTCTTTTTATACCCCCGCAACGATGTTTGGGGGGTATACTGTAATCAGGTCGTCTGTCCGTTTGTCTGGACAACTCCTCCTAAACCGAATGGCCAATTTCAATGAAACTTCACACAAATATAGAGGACCATGTGTAGATGTGCATCCGCTTTCTTTTCCTCAAAATCATGGTTGCTATGGCAACTGGTCACTATAAACAGGTTTTCTGATAAGAACCATAACTTAAGTTTGTCCGGACAACTCCTCCTAAACCGAAGGGCCGATTTCAATGAAACTTCACACAAATATAGAGAACCATGTGTAGATGTGAAAGCTACTTTCTTTTCTCAAAATTATGGTTGCTATGGCAACTGGTCACTATATTACTGGGTTATCTTAGTTAGCCTCGAATTAACAGTTTCAATTCACCATTGACTCGTGCAGATTGCGGGGGTATTAGTCAGTCATCCTGTCGACAGTTCTAGTTGGGATTTTGTTATCCAACATATTGTTCAAAAAACAAAGATCAGCATCTAATTAGTCCCCACCATGGAAATAAGCCTAAGGTCAAGGTCTGCTTAATAGAACCAGTAATATACCGACAAATACATCTTAAGGAATCTTACATAAGCCAAGGTCATCGTTTAAAATATGGAAGGTCATCATTTTATGTTAATTGTCATATCTAACCATATTTTAGCTCACCTGGTCCAAAGGACTTTGTATGCAGCCATATGTTAACAAAATCTTTGATTTGAAAATGGAATTTATTTGACAGTTACTTAGAGTTATGGTCCTTTGTATAATATTAGCTCACCTGGTCCGAAGAACCAAGGTGAGTTTATGCCATACTGAGGCGACAGTCCAGCATCTGTCAACACAATTGACTTATTCTGCATATCCACTGATCGGATTTTAACTAGGTGCCTGGGATTCAAATTTATACAAATGATGGCACGGACTTCCTAGCGGCCCGAGGAGCGGGGCAAAGGAGAGCAATTTGGCTACATTGTTATTAAAAGCAGCTTCTTATATTTTTGAAACCGATGAGATTCCCACTTCCAAACCATATACATGTATAAGCATTGCTGGGCTTGAACAGATAAACACGTTCATGTTGTAAAAATAGGCCCTTGGGAAAAAAATGGGAAAAACCTTCATCTGTAGGAATTTGGTCTACCTGTGATCTGAAGCATCTCTATATCCTCAGCTGATCCTTATCGCAAGGTTTGCTGGGTTTATCACTCCGTGAACAGCCAGTGTTTCCTTGTAGTAGTTGGTGACCAACTCACTGAACAACATACAGGATATGTTACATGCATTCCAGAGCAATAAGTGTAAAGCGTCTTGCCCAAACTGACATCTATGACAGCAGACTGGCCCGATTCTCCCGGTAAGGAGTGTCAAACCACACTCTGTGGATCCTCACCCCCAAGATCACGTGGCCGGCACGTTAACCAACTGAAAACTGTGCTGTTGTGCACCTGAGGTTACATAGTCGGCGCTCTAACAGACTGAGCAATTGTGACCGCCTCGCCCCGAGGTAACGTGGCCAGTGCTCTGAGCTATTGCTGCCCTCCTGTCTGAAGTTACATGGCCAAAGCTGTGAGTTTTTACAGACCCCTCCACAGAGGTTACGTGGCCGACGCTCTTGGGTTATTGCAGACCCCTCACCTGAGGTTACGTGGCCGTTGCTCTGAAAGAGTTATTGCAGGCCCCTCACCTGAGGTTACATGGCCGACGCTCTTGAGTTTGAGTTATTGCAGACCCCTCCACTGAGGTTACATGGCCGACGCTCTCGAGTTATTGCGGACCCCTCCACTGAGGTTACGTGGCCGACGCTCTGACAGAGTTATTGCAGACCCCTCACCCGAGGTTACGTGGCCGACGCTCTGACAGAGTTATTGCAGACCCATCCACTGAGGTTACGTGGCCGACGCTCTTGAGTTATTGCAGACCCCTCCACTGAGGTTACATGGCCGACGCTCTTGAGTTATTGCAGACCCCTCACCTGAGGTTACGTGGCAGACGCTCTGACAGAGTTATTGCAGACCCCTCCACTGAGGTTACGTGGCCGATGCTCTGACAGAGTTATTGCAGACCCCTCCACTGAGGTTACGTGGCCGATGCTCTGACAGAGTTATTGCAGACCCCTCACCTGAGGTTACGTGGCAGACGCTCTGACAGAGTTATTGCAGACCCATCCACTGAGGTTACGTGGCCGACGCTCTTGAGTTATTGCAGACCCCTCCACTGAGGTTACGTGGCCGACGCTCTTGAGTTATTGCAGACCCCTCACCTGAGGTTACGTGGCAGACGCTCTGACAAAGTTATTGCAGACCCCTCACCTGAGGTTACGTGGCAGACACTCTGACAGAGTTATTGCAGACCCCTCCACTGAGGTTACGTGGCCGACGCTCTTGAGTTATTGCAGACCCCTCCACTGAGGTTACGTGGCCGATGCTCTGACAGAGTTATTGCAGACCCCTCACCTGAGGTTACGTGGCAGACGCTCTGACAGAGTTATTGCAGACCGATCCACTGAGGTTACGTGGCCGACGCTCTTGAGTTATTGCAGACCCCTCCACTGAGGTTACATGGCCGACGCTCTCGAGTTATTGCAGACCCCTCCACTGAGGTTACGTGGCCGACGCTCTTGAGTTATTGCAGACCCCTCCACTGAGGTTACGTGGCCGATGCTCTGACAGAGTTATTGCAGACCCCTCACCTGAGGTTACGTGGCAGACGCTCTGACAGAGTTATTGCAGACCCATCCACTGAGGTTACATGGCCGGCGCTCTGAATGACCTATTGCAGCCGATCAAGAGGCTACTCAATATACTCAAATACCATAAACAAATTTGGTCATGATAATACAGTTTATTCATGATGGAATAAAAATGGAAATTATGTCGTTACTGAGAGAATGTGAAAATGATGCGTACAAAATGTTCTACACATGTTTTAATCGAGAGCAAATAAAAATAGGCAGCAACATAACAACCACTGAACCACAAACATAATGGCACCTCCTCTTTGTCCAGTATTGAAGCCTATTTTCCATTTGGTTTCACCATCAAACATTACTCCTTTTGACTTCAAGTTCAGATGCACTCTTGCTAAAAGTCAGCGGGCTCTTAGAACCAATGGGAAAAAAGGTCTCCTAATTTTGTTCTAGTCACATGATATTTGGTTCCAAGACAACCTTGTTTCCATGGCAACTATGTCCATGAACGACCTTGGCTGGCAATGTGGGAGTGTTGAAGTAAATAAAATACATGGATGGTATAATCTGTTATTCCAAGTCGGGAAGATCTGAAAAACAAACAATAAATTACATGAAGACAATATTTTAAATGAAAAACTAAAAATATTCTCAAGCTGTTATTGACAACTACAGACAGAAGCTAATATGATCTAATGATCAGATTTGAAGGCTTTTTCAAGGAATTGTCACATAACATTGGTTAATTCTAATGCCTGAAATTAACTAATTTATCTGATCCAATATTGGGTTGAGCTGTATGTTAATTTATCTGATCCAATATTGGGTTGATTATAAACCTCTTGACCTGTATGATACAGCTCATTCTGTATCTAGAGGGTCCTAAGATATAAACCGTGACTTAAAGTCAAAGTATGGGTAGACTTGCAGGACATTCAAATTACATTTGTAAGCATTTTAACTCCAGTAGACTTGACTGGGCTTATTACCGGACATGGGCTTACAACTTGACAAAAATAATTAAAGCTGAATGGATTACTACAGGTAATACATACTATCATCATCACTGTCCTCACTCAGGCTCTCCTCCTCTTTGCCGTCCTGTAAAACAAACACTTCATTATAAGAACCCTGTGAATTGCTATCTACCCGTACTTCTATACTGGGTAAACCACTCCATATAATTCTATTTGCACTTGTTGGAGGGTTTCCATACAAATCTATAATCTGTTCATATATTTACACTTGTTTTACTGATTTTGAGATTAACCCTTTAAGCCCTGATGATGCATTAATGCATCACCGGGCCGGGGCCGAATGATGCATTAATGCATCACCGTGCCGGGGCCGAATGATGCATTAATGCATCACGGAAGTAGATTTTTTTCTGCATTTTTTTGAAGTGATGATACAGCGATTTAAATAATCATGACTGATTCTTACTTGAATGAGATAATGTTTGGCAATAAATAATGAAATTAACAATACGTAACACAACTTTAGATGTCTAAATTTACGTATAACGTCCAACTTGTTTTAAACTTCTGCTCTCGAGAACTTCCGGTCGGACGGGAGCGAGTAAACAACTGATTCCCGAAAAAATATATAACGAATCTAGTTTTTTGTCCTGTGTAATAAAGCTGGGAATGTTCAGGACAGTTTGCAATATGTATTTAAATTGACGTTTTGTACAAATGGTTCACATATTCGTGAATTAAAAACACAGAAACAACGATACGTTTGATTAATTGAATGAACCACTGGTGCATCACGTAAGCGGCGCGGCAGTGTCTGCCAACTCGCTAGCTTTTATGATCAAATCTCCACCATCTATCAAAGACATCGTTCCAAAACTACTTGCATGGTTTTATATGTATGTTTCATTGTATTTCTGTTGATACTTTATCGGGAAAACGAGCTAATAATTCGGATTTTTAACACAAACAGAAGACCGAGTATTCTAATTTTAGTAACACAGATCATGATCACATGACCATATCTTATCCAAGATGGCTCTATAAACACACACATGTGAGTACGTCGATTGATACGAATTCACGATTTGGTTTATATTTAATTGCGTGATTTTTTAAAAGATTTTGAACTTGTAATTCATATAGTTTTTTACATTCTCGTTACAATCATGGAAACGTATTATATCTACCAATAAAGTAGCGATCTTTGTTGTCATGTAGTTATTTTGCGTGCTGTCAAAATCTGACAAATGTCTACGGCTTCGATTATTTTGAGAGAAGGCGACGACATATTTTTACATCAAGGGGAAACACAAGGTCTTTGACTTAAGACAAGGAGTCAGTGGATTATCTGGCATTGTTTTTAGATCAGGTATTAATTGATACACTGATAGAGGAGATCGGAATTATATGCTCAACACTGCAAATTCGAAATTGACACAAGTGACAAATCCGGAATAAAACAAAATTGCAAGCAACCTCGGAAGGGCCGCATTGAAAGGCTGTTAGTGTTGTTAAATGAAAGCTTTCCTGTGTCTTTGTATGGCATTGAGTGTGGTCATGAACCAGGCTGTCAGTAAAACTTTATGGTAATGAATTGACTACTTCATCAGATACAATATTATCAGCTGATTATGATATAGGTCTCTGCTACATGTACTTGAAATTTTTTAATACCCATTTTTTATTACATTCATACTGAGTTGTACTCATTGTGAATACATGTATCTCAAACTTCATACAACATCCATAAAGGTGCATATGTAATGCTGTCCCAATCACAATTATAGTGCAAAGATAAAATTTATTAACACTCAAAATGTATCCACTCATAACAAATAAATCCCTATATTATAATGACATTTTCTGGTGTGTTCATAATAAATTAACTGGAGGAAGATGCCATCATGCAGAAGGAACTCTAGCCAGTGTTGTGAAGAAATGTTTACAGGGGACTGGTATTCAGGGTCACGGCTGGGGACATGTATACCAGGATGACTCTTATATTTAACATCACTTTGAATGAGAACACCTATGACTGTTGTACAGTAATTATATATATATAAGGTCTATAGTAATCAAGGTCCAACTGCCATGATCTACCACGGGATATCATGCAGAAAAGACCAGATGATATTGTACAAAAAAGGCCTACTGGTATCTGTTGTATGGAAAGACAAAAAAATGTGTCACTGCACTCTCTACTTTTCATATCAAACCTGCCACAGAGGTATAAACAGACTCACAGATTATTAAACAAGAAGATGACAAGTTTGCCAGGGAAATATATCTTGCCCAGAACTAATAACAGACTACATTTCCCATATTGGTGGTGTAAACAAGGCAGATCAAAACCTGCAGTATTTAATTAATCATAAAAGCTGAACTCTTATCAGGTGTTCCTTCAATGTACCAACAACCTTCCTGGACAGGGCAAGCAATAGTTGTCATTCCTGCAGTTTACATAAAGCATCATATGGGGACTGGTTGATAAATTCACCTCAAGAAAGGATTGTCTGACCCTACCTGGGACAAGTTTGCATCTCGGTCATGGTATCATGTTTGTTACATGTGTTGCACAAAGAGACAGCAGGATAAATCAGTCAATCTTTTTGCTGAACATTTCATTTTTCTGGCAGAATTAATTTGCTTGAACTACTAAGTTGCAAGCAATGAATATCATTTACAGTGTACCTCATTATGAAAATTAAAAAATAATGAAAACAAGAAAAACAAATTAAAAGAAAGGAAGAAAAATTGAAGAAAAAAAAACCAAAAGAAAAAAAGCCTTACGAAAATGCGTTTTTGTAATATTGCATCAAAATATAAAAAAAAAAATCATGTATTTGAAAACACAACTTGTTAAAAAAAAAATTGGAAAAAAAACACAAAAATAAACAAAGAAAAAGGCTGCCCTTTCATGCTTGCAAGTGACTACCCACCCTTGATGCACGCGTTTAACACTTAATTCACTGTGTTGTTCATTGTATTGTTTTCATTTTCTTTTCCCCTCGTTTATATTAAATGTTAGAAGAGCTCATTCAAACTGTATTTTGCTTCCTAAGTTTTCGTTGCGGTGAGAGTTATCCTTCTTGATGTTGGAACCGCGTCGTCAAAATGGCGGCTAACAACCAAAATCGAGAATTTGCTGTTGGTACTGCATGCTACCGCTGACTGTACAGAGCGGTTTCCAAAAACAATATCCACTAGTTAGATTTGTAAATCTCGTTTTTAAAAGTATAATATGATACTTGTTTCCATGACGAATGTACGTTTTGATCGCGCTGCAAAACGAAAGTACACATTCCCAAATTTGGAATCGTGTTCTCCGCTAGAATTATACGCAAGGTAGGCAAGTCACAAGCCAATTTGTTGTTTTCGACTGTATTTTTCACGCGTATTAAATCTATAAGATATTCTCGATAATCCTGTTTACTTATGTGCGTCTGTATCATCAATTCTGCAATGCATTTCTCTCAAAAACGTGCTTTTAAAAATAAATGTCAAATTGAACGTCAATAATCGTAAATTAATTCAGGCCAGGAAAAGCCACGTGCATATTTTCTTAGGGCCACAATACCCATCATGCAATTTATTCAGTGACGAAAGTGTTAATTGAGCTATTCCAGTTTTTAAATTTATTTTACAGGTGGACTCTAGAAAAAAGAAATTCTAGATTTTGAGTTTTTTAACAAAGCTATTCCAGTTTCTGAAATATATATTTTATAGGACATAAATTTAGAATCACGACCTGATGAATCATCTACTTACCATGCCCTCCATGCCACCCATACCACCCATTCCTCCCATTCCTCCCATTCCTCCCATATTTTGCATCATCTGTAACAAAAAAAAAGAAATTATATCCAATCAGATCAAAGACAGAATACATCAACAATTATTCAAAAGATATTTGTATATAAACGAGAGATATTTTGGGACCGAGAAATTTTAATCCTGTTTTAATGCTTTTCCTTAGGAGTACTCACTTACCTTAATACTCTTCAACCTTCAATTAGGGCTGTTCTAGAAAAAACATATGGGATGTGGGGGAAGGCACTTTAATAAATCATATGAGGTGAGATGGGTTCAAATTAAAATCACATCTATGGGTTGGTGGGGTTTGAAATAATTTGATTCTGTTGTTGGGTGTATTTGATGTATTTGTACCAATTTTTACATTAAAATTGCTTCTATACCAGGGTACTGTTAAAAAAAAGTGGATATGGTGGGGGTCATCAAAATTTTAAATCATTTCTATAGGTGGGTCCCCTAATTTCAAAGTGCCTTCCCCCCGTCCCATATATGTTTCCCTTAAATCAAAATGCTCCAGTTTAATAGATACTACTAAGACATCTCATCATAGTAAGAACAATGTTTTCAAGACAGTTAAACTGCACATGTTGAGTTAGGTTTTTTCAGAAATAGTCAACTTTTACCTCAAACTGTTTGGTGGAATAACTTTTAAGTTACTTAAAGCTTCTGTTAAACTGCACCATAGTAGGGATTGATAGACTTGTAAACTAGCTATTACCGTATTTGCTATTAATATGTCTCTTAAAGTCACCATGAAAATGTAGGTAGAGCAAAACGAGACACACAATGAATACCTCAAAAGACAAAATGATAATCTGATGATATCTAATATCCTTGTAAGGCTAAATAGAATCAATTACTTGGTTCTCAGGTCATTTTTTCTCAAAAGAGATGAGGGAGGTTAGTTTTTCTTGTGATTTTATTGGTGAAAAAACTGATGATGGCGGTGAAAAAACTGATGAGGGCATATATCTTTTATTTCTCAAACCAATCATTATCATTTTTAAAATGTGGAAAACGATGATTTATCATAGTTCTTTGTCTTTGTTTCACATTAATGAACATGTGCTCCAATTTCATGGTTAAAGATAACGGATATTACAGGAGAAGGTTTGTTGGTGATGGTTTTTTTCCCAAACATTCTTTTTCCAAAGAATAATCATGAAGATTTGTTTAATCAACAGTAAAAATAAATAGGTAAGGGGCTTCTTTTTACTAAAAGCAGACAAGGGAGGGCCTGAGAACCAAACAATTTTTGTTTTGCCAAATCTAACCTGGTTTAAGTCCATTGGTACATCTTCTTCATAGTCTGAATCGTCTTCATCCTTCCACTTGGCAAAGTCAGTCTTTAACCAGTGGACCTGTATTACAAAAAGGTAAAATTAATCTCAATTTGTTTGGTGGAAATACTAAATATGATTTTCAGTCTATAAATACATTTAAAACTGAATTACAGTACTAATTGAATTACTTCTGCATTAAATTAAGGTTTTATGCCTTTAATTTGTATAAGTATTGCAAACATTTTCTGAAATGTAATGCTAAAGAATTTCTTTTATTATTAGTAAATACATCCCCTCCAACTTTTGGTAAATCTTTTTGATTTGTAAGTAGGGCTTATTGCAGTAAAATACACTACACATTTACTTGTATTGATATACTTTAGACTAAAAAGGCAATTCACCATTTAATCAATTTATAAACAGAAAAGGATGACTGATGAGTTCTTCTCCAATTCATCTCGTAATACGATTAGCTTCAAAGGTTTACGATTCAAAAATCCTCTTGTCTATCATCGATTAGATTTAATATCTTACCTTTTTTTTCTCTTTTAATAATCGTGGCCAGAATTCTCCATCGTCTTTCTTTTTTATTACACATGGCACGTTTCTTGGTAAAACTTGGTACTTGGAATCCTAGAAATATATTAAATTTGCATTTCAAGTTTTGCAATCAATTTCACCTCAATGTTATTTCTACATAATCATAAAGTGGACTATAGTTGGAAGTCCAGAGATGACAGTTATGAGTGTTTTTATGAGTTATAGTCATTACAGCTTGAGAATAAGTTTGAAACGTGAAAAGTTAACACATGGCACAAAGGGGATGACGAGAGACAAAGCATGACTATAGGTCATCCCGACCCTTCGGTTCAGATGACCGAACAAGCTTCTGGAAAAGGTTGGGAAAATATCTAATGTTTCAAATGTTGTAGAGGATGTTCATCCTTTTGTAACAACCCAAAACCTTCACAGAATGAGACAGACATAAATCTCTGAATTAAGTTATTTGACTTGAGAGACATGAAATGTTACTGAACTAAATAATCTTAAATTCTACAATATCTCATCATACTTACACTGGGTATAATTTCTGTAAAAAAATCTAGTTTTACTTCATATTGTTTTTTTTCTGGTCCGCCTTTCCCTCTGAAAAATATAGAAAACAATGCAGTCCAAATGTAGAAAAAAAAATCCTCAATGCAGACCAAACTTGACTTATAATCTAAATGATGACTTTAGAGATCTTCAAAAATTTGTAAAGTAAACTCTTTTTTGTCACCTACTTGAAGTGAAAGGAGTTTTCATTAATATCAATTTGTGTGTCTATGCTGTCTTCCAAGTTGATTGTGAGGTAAATTTTGTCTTTCCTCTGGGCCCAAACTACGGCAGCATGGAGGGGGGTGGAACTGTAACATAGAAAACAAAAATACAAAATGGTATTCACGAGAAGTCATAATCACTGTGTGAAGTAACTCGTTACATTTCATAGCTTCTGAATCCCTCTACTTTTTCCCTTTCACCTTAAATCTCCATAAAGTTCTGAATCACTTAAAATCAGCTACTTCAACTCTTATAAAATCTGATGAATAACTCATAAAACTGAAAAAGCCAGCATCGGCTGTGAATGAAGTACTAACAAGGCGGTTCATGTATATGGTTCATGGCCATCAATGACGTCCTTGTAAGCTTCTTTACTTGACTGACAATAAATTTATTTACAGTAACAGTGTTCTTTATATGTAATAGAGCACATGATAAATTGAATATAAATCCCCCCTAGAGATTGAACCCGGTACCTCTGGCTTATTAGTCTTATGCTCATCAACTCATTAGCTAAAGAGAATTTTAAGTTCTCTCTAGCCGAGAGGTATATTGTGGCTAGTATTTACCAGGGTTACATATACTCCTCTCCAGGAAAGAACTGGAGTTTCCAGGGGTTACAGCGATGCTTTTACCAGTAACGTTATGTATAATTCCTGAGTTCCTACAAGGGTGCAAATGTAACAGAGCACATAAATTAAATAAATAAATTTAAATAACTGCCTCCCCACGGGATTGAACCTAGAACCTCTGACTTACTAGTCTTACACTCAAACAGTCGAGCTATGAAGATCTGTATAGTTAAATGGCAGCCAGTATTTACCATGGTTACATATCGAGCTGAAGAGAATATATATATCAGCTATCAGGAATGTAAAAATATTTTTCAAACCAATTGCCCTGGGCAAGTAGAGCCCAAAAATCCACTTGCCCGATCATAATTTTTACTTGCCCCAATATGAGATACAGAAAGGAATATTTTGAATCATATGAGTGTTAACAGAGTTTTTCAATCACAATTTAGAAATACAATCACTCAGTACTTTATTTCTTCAAAAATATTCATCTAAAATTAAAACTTAATAAAAGAAATATTCCGCCTTCATTATTAGTTGCCAAATTGTACTTCCAGCAAACATAAACAAAGATCGTTTTCACATGTTAAAACTTTTTGCTGCTGTCTTATAAGAACATTTAGGCATAGATTGCAGTAAGTAAACTCTTTCCATCACTATTTCATACTTCAGATGCAGTTTCTATTATTTTTATCAGCATAAATGTCCTTAAAATGTCTTTGAACTGAATGTGCCTCGGGCGACCTAGTTTCCTCGGCTTTGGAATTTTCATTTCAAACACGAAACAAGAGATCCCAGAGGGATCTTGGCGCCCACCATTGAATGATCTTCATAGGTTCCATGTCAGATTGATCTTTTCTCTACTTTTCCCTTCATTTTACTAATCTGTGCAAATTGAGACATCCCTCCAGTACTTTTCAAACAAGGGAATCCTAGCTATATAAGAAATTTGAGATTTAACGATAATGGCTGTTTGTTTGTCAGGTTGTTTTCAGGACAGACTGGTCCAAAAATGCAATACCAAGGGGAACCTACTTATGAAATTTGAGAAAGATCCATTCAGTACTTTGAGAAATAGAGATAACAAACTTCAATTGTCAAAATCCAAGATGGCGGTCTGTCCGCCATATTGTTGTCCAATTGATCTCAAAATGCAATAAGCATAACGAGGCACCAAGGGGAACCTCACTATGAAATTTGAGAAAGATCCCTTCAGTACTTTCTCAGAAATAGCGATAACAAACTTCAATTGTCAAAATCCAAGATAGCTGCCTGTTGGCCATGTTGTTTTCCGATTGGTCTCAAAACGCAATATGCATAACTAGGCACCAAGGGAAACTTACATATGAAATTTGAGAAAGATCCATTCAGCACTTTCTCAGAAATAGCGATAACAAACTTCAATTGTCAAAATCCAAGATGGCTGCCTGTCGGCCATGTTGTTTTCTGATTGGTCTCAAAACGCAATATGCATAACTCGGCACCAAGGGAAACCTACATATGAAATTTCAGAAAGATCCATTCAGTACTTTCTCAGAAATAGTGATAACAAACTTAAATTGCCAAAATCTAAGATGGCTGCCTGTCGGCCATGTTGTTTTAAGATTGGTCTAAAACGCAATATGCATAACTAGGCACCAAGGGAAACCTACATATGAAATTTCAGAAAGATCCATTCAGTACATTCTCATAAATAGCGATAACAAACTTCAATTGTCAAAATCCAAGATGGCTGCCTGTCGGCCATGTTGTTTTCGAATTGGTCTCAAAACGCAATATGCATAACTAGGCACCAAGGGGAACCTACATATGAAATTTCAGAAAGATCCATTCAGTACATTCTCATAAATAGCGATAACAAACTTCAATTGTCAAAATCCAAGATGGCTGCCTGTCGGCCATGTTGTTTTCGAATTGGTCTCAAAACGCAATATGCATAACTAGGCACCAAGGGAAACCTACATATGAAATTTCAGAAAGATCCATTCAGTACTTTCTCAGAAATAGTGATAACAAACTTCAATTGTCAAAATCCAAGATGGCTGCCTGTCGGCCATGTTGTTTTCCGATTGGTCTCAAATCGCAATATGCATAACTAGGCACCAAGGGGAACCTACATATGAAATTTGAGAAAGATCCCTTCAGTACTTTCTCAGAAATAGCGATAACAAACTTCAATTGTCAAAATCCAAGATGGCTGCCTGGTGGCTATGTTGTTATCCGATTGGTCTCAAAACGCAATATGCATAACTAGGCACCAAGGGGAACCTTCATATGAAATTTGAGAAAGATCCATTTAGTGCTTTCTCAGAAATAGCGATAACAAACTTCAATTGTCAAAATCCAAGATGGCTGCTGTCGGCCATGTTGTTTTCCTATTGGTCTCAAAACGCAGTATGCATAACTAGGCACCAAGGGGAACCTACATATGAAATTTGAGAAAGATCCCTTCAGTACTTTCTCAGAAATAGCGATAACAAACTTCAATTGTCAAAATCCAAGATGGCTGCCTGTCGGCCATGTTGTTATCCGATTGGTCTCAAAACGCAATATGCATAACCAGGCACCAAGGGGAACCTTCATATGAAATTTGAGAAAGATCCCTTCAGTACTTTCTCAGAAATAGCGATAACAAACTTCAATTGTCAAAATCCAAGATGGCTGCCTGTCGGCCATGTTGTTGTCCAATTGGTCTCAAAACGCAATATGCAGAACTAGGCACCAAGGGGAACCTACATATGAAATTTGAGAAAGATCCCTTCAGTACTTTCTCAGAAATAGCGATAACAAACTTCAATTGTCAAAATCCAAGATGGCTGCCTGTCGGCCATGTTGTTTTCCGATTGGTCTCAAAACGAATTGTTTACGGACGGAGGGACGGACGGACGGACGGAGGGACGGACGGACGGACGGACGGACGGACGGACGACGGACCACGGACGCAGGGCGATTTGAATAGCCCACCATCTGATGATGGTGGGCTAAAAACAGTAGTTTCAATAGCTAATTGTTAAGTTTATAATATATTTCAATATACCCAATTCGACTACAATAATTCTTCTGAATCACATATAACACGGGATTCTGGAAATCCAACATGAAAGTTAAGATAGAGACAATATTTTTTTCACTTGCCCAGTGCAAGTACACCAACATTTTTCACTTGCCCGAACTCAAAAACTACTTGTCCCGGACGTCGGGCAAGTGGATTTTTACACCCCTGGTTATGTTTATAATTTTCTTGGATAAAAAACACATGTAAATTGATGATTCTGGTATCTATTAGCAATATTCAACCCACAAACCTGCCCATTGCGTCATTTCTCGGACAATAAATGGTAAAATCCAAAATAAGCAAGACACACAGAGATATCAGTTCAAACATACCGCCATCTTTGATACAAATGTAAAGGTCAATTTCCTTATAAGGAAATAAAAATAAATTGATGCTAATGAGATTTCCCGCGAGATTTTAACAGATAAATAGATTGGGAGTTATACACCTCGGTGAGCAAGGTCAAACATTCTGAAATTGAATAATTACACCAAGTGAGATGCACTTTCTTACAACCCTTACCAAAACAAGAGGCCCATGGGCCTTAACGGTCACCTGAGATTTGAAATATTTCAGTTAATTTAATTTACCCTTTTTGGCCCCGCCCATCAGCCCTCAGGGGTCAGTCAGGGCCAACATATGCATATTATCAAACTTTCATCCCATGCTGAAAATGTTAACCAAGTTAGAATGAATTCCAATAGAAATCAAACAAATCAGTCAAAAATGTAATTTCCCTATATAAACTATAGTCAAATTTAACCCCTCCCCAGGGGAAAACTTATGACCCCCGGGTCATTAAATTAATAAATTTTAGTAGAGCACCTTAAGACCCTTCCAACTATGAAGAGTATTTGAGTCTACCTTATTTCGGTCTTGAGAAGAAGATTTTTGAAATTTCAGCCAATTTGACCATTTTTAGCCCCGCCCATCAGCCCCTGGGGGTCAGTCAGGGCAAACATGTGCATGCCATCAAACTGTCATCCCATGCTGACAATGTTTACCAAATTAGAATGAATTCCAATAGAAAGAAAACAAATAAAAGTCAAAAATGTGATTTCCCTATATAAACTATAGTAAAGTTTACCCCCTCCCCAGGGGCAAACTTGAGACCCCAGGGTCATGAAATTCACAATTTTAGTAAAGCATCTTAAGACCCTTCCAACTTTAAAGAGTATTTGATTCCAACTTATTTCGGTCTTGAGAAGAAGATTTTTGAAATTTCAGTCAATTTGGCCCTTTCTAGCCCCGCCCATCAGCCCCTGGGGGTCAGTCAGGGCCAACATGTGCATGCCATCAAACGGTCATCCCATGCTGACAATGTTAACCATATTAGAATGAATTCCAATAGAAATCAAACAAATAAAAGTCAAAAATGTTATTTCCCTATATAAACTATAGTAAAGTTTACCCCCTCCCCAGGGGCAAACTTGAGACCCCGGGGTCATGAAATTCACAATTTTGGTAAAGCACCTTCAGACCCTGGCATCTATGGAGTGTATTTGATTCCATATTATCCGAGAGTAGAGAAGAAGATTTTTGAAATTTCAGTCAATTTGGCCCTTTTTAGCCCCGCCCATCAGCCCCTGGGGGTCAGTCAGGGCCAACATGTACATTCCATCAAACTGTCATCCCATGCTGATAATGTTAACCAAATTAGAATGAATTCCAATAGAAATAAAACAAATTAAAGTCAAAAATGTGATTTCCCTATATAAACTATAGTAAAGTTTACCCCCTCCCCTGGGGCAAACTTGAGACCCCTGGGTCATGAAATTTACAATTTTGGTAAAGCACCTTAAGACCCTCCCATCTATGAAGAGTGTTTGATTCCACCATATCTGTGAGTAAAGAAGAAGATTTTTGAAGTTTTAGTCAATTTGACCCTTTTTAGCCCCGCCCCTCAGGCCCCTGGGGGGTGGGGACCATATCATTTACAATTTTGGTTGACCTTTAGCCATAAAAGCTTCCTGCCAAATTTCATTGAATTTGGTTTAGGGGTTTTGGAGAAGAAGTCGAAAATGTAAATTGTTTACGGACGCACGACGGACGACGGACGACGCACGACGACGGACAAAAGGGGATTAGAATAGGTCACTTGAGACTTTGTCTCATTAGAAATGTTTAACTATACTAAATATTACTCCAAAGTTACATGGCCTCCGCTATTTGTAGCATTTTCAAGGTTCATTTTTTTTGCAACAGTATCGTCAATGGTAGGGAATCGTAGCTCTGACGACAACCATCTGTCAGAAATTGTCCGTCCGTTGTCCAGAGATATATGTTATCGCAGCTAGATAAAAACTTCTGATACTGTAAACAAACGTCAGTAGCTCGTCTTTTTTCTATAGGTAATATAACATAATCTTTCATTTATATTTAATCATTTTGACCCTCTTGATATTGTACTCTGTAATGCCATATTATTTTTAATATCTAATCTCAAGTGATCATAGCAATTAATATGAAATCTGTAAAATGAAACAGAAAGTTCTTAAGGATGTACATGTATGTTTCACTTATTTTTTAGTTAAATTATCTGTCTTATAAATTGAATAATCAAAAGAATTTAAAATCAAATGCTTAAATGTTCCAATTTTGACTTTAATCTAGCCAATTTCACAGAAACAACATCAGATAATCTCCCTGTGGTCTTCATCATGCAATATACAATTACAAAATAACATCCGCGATTTTTGGGTTTTCACAGTCCAAACAATTTTAAACCAACAATCCAGACTGGGTAATTAGGTTCACATACCGGGCATTATCTTTTTATTTTAAGAATGAATGGGTTTTGACTCGTTTTGTTTAGACATGTTAAAAGATGGTCAAATCATAATGGACAAGCAACATTAACGTGGTATTTTTATAGTTAAAAAAAACATTTTCATCTGTCAACGCGAGTAGACATATTACAACTGCGACCGGCAAAGCACGTGCAACATTATACGGTCTGAAACATGTTTTCCAGAACATTCGCCGAAACAAACCGAAACTAACATCTCGTATGAAAATGCAGATGTTTTTAAATTGCAGAATATGAATTGTCGCTGCAATGGCGACTCTGCAAACATAATTTACATTGACAATAATGATTAATTGATTCAGTAAGTTAATATTTAAAACACCGTATCCAGCATACGCACCTCGTGTCAGCCATTTTGTTGGATTTTGACGCCATGTGAGCCGGAAGTGCTTGTTTATAGTTAACGAAATAGTTCTTAATATCAAACGAAACGAAACTAATCATTACCACGCAGTAAAAGAAAAAGTCGGTACATATCAGAACAAATCAACATTAGCTCTAATGAGCTATTAAAACCGACTCCAACAGTAAAAGACATGCACGGATACAAAATAAAGAAAGATAAAAAAAAAATGAATGAATAAAACATAAAAAACATACATGTGTATATACCTGATAATGAGCTTTATGGCTTAAATTTGTAAAAAAAAAAAAAAAAAAAAAAGTTTTGGACAAATAAATGAAGTTGTTGTACTTTGCGCGGATAAAAACCCAAAACCTTATTCATATATGACTATACAGAATCAGGTTACGGTCTCACCAATGTCCTTTACCTAGAATATTTTCCATTGGAAAGCATGATTACAGAATTAAAGAAAGGCTCCTCCCTAAGATCTCCACATCCATTCTGTAATGTATTTCTATGGACATTTTTTTAGTTATTGAATTATCTTGGAATAAGGAACGTTGATGAAACTGGGGTTTGGTAATGAAAACAATGAAAAAGCAAACATATTATAGCTTTATACTTTGAAAGTTAGTTTGTGTAAAAACAATACTATGAAACGGAATTTCCAGTTTTTCCACATAAAGAAATTGTTTCTCCGATGCAAAAATTAAGAATTAATCACGAGCTTGTCCTCAAAGAACTTCTAAAATTAAAAGTTGATAACTGATCGAAAATCAGGAATGTACGAAAGCATATTAATGTCAATTAGATAAAATATAGTTAATTGATACACGTTACAACGCGAAAAAGCACGTTATTTTGGAAATAAATCTGCTTATTTGCTTTTTAACGCAGAAAAAGACGTAACAACACGAAAAAACACGAAATAACGCAAATCAGACCACGAAATAACGCGAAAAAATCACGAAATAACGCAAATCGAAACACGTAATAGCACAAAAAAAAAATCACGTAATAGTTGGTAATAAACTTTACTTAATTAGGTCTAGCCGTGAAAGAAACTGACAGACATATGCCATAACCATCCCCCTGGGCCTCGGTAGCCGTGATCGGTAATGTGCTGATAGTCGTCAGTGCAGTCATACGTAAGCTTCACACCACTCGGGCTGTGGGTTCGAGCCTAGCTGTGATAACGTAGCTCTGGACGACGGACGGACAATTTCTGACAGATGGTCGTCGTCAGAAGCAGTGAAGACAGGGCATGACTATACGTTCTAGTTCGAGCCGAGCTTACAGCAGGAAGGATGTCCGTCGGGTTTGTTGTTGCCACTGGAAGCACGTTGCCCCCCCCCCCCCCCCCCCCATGGGTTTTGCTCCAATAGTTGTTCCCTCAGCGTCGTCGTGATAAAAGCTCTACAGAGCTTATGTTGTTTGTTAACTATGTAAACGACGATCAATTAAGATTATTGTCATTTTTTTTTTTTTTCATTTTTGCATGGTAAGGGTATATTCATATAGCATAGTCATTCATCCACAAAGTAATTTTGTAGTTTAAATATACTACTATCTTTTATGATAATGATGACCCGAGAATCACATCCGTGTACACAATTTCATGTACCTTAGATTTGTTCTACTTGGTTTGGAAAGTAGCACGTTTTCTGGCTAGTTAGGACTCGCACAACTAAATCAGCCAATCAGCTGAACCAAGTCCCCGAGGAAGATGTGTTTCTTAGTTTTGTAGCTGTTTTCTATGAGTAAATAACACATGGAATGAATACTTGAGAGCCTTGAGATTAGGAAAATCAAAACTATACACTCCTACTGAAAATAAAATGACGTAGGATTCGAGGTGTGAAAAGGCGGGAATTCCCCAGGTGGGGGTTCCCCAGTGCATGTAAATTCAGGGTTACTGTCTTTCGAGTAATCGCGTGCTCTTAAATGCCATTAAACCTATATACAATAACGACATTTATCCGATAGAAAAAACTTCAAAAATTTGATATAAATTTCACATCATTTGAACTTCAAACGAGCGAATAAAAGGATGGGGTCACTAGTAGTATAACATATAGTAAATTATTTAGTTGTATGAGTCCTCTTTCAGTTTTTCAAACGTTTTACATATCCCTTGTGGAGTTTTAGAAAATTCAGGAAAGGAGTATCGGCAGAAGGGAAAATATCTCAAAAAGACATCGGAATAACAGTGGATGGAGATTGTACGGGAACATATCCAACTTGGAGTTAATAAGGCATTTGTATCTTAGGATTGGACAGAATATTTAAATGAAAAAAAAAACCCCTACCATTTAAGGTACTTGTTGGGCCTCATTTGCAATATGATGTCAAATGTATATGGAACCGCTCCAAAATGATATATATAGATCTAAAAATGTCGTTCTTGTACCGGGTCTCAAAATCTTTACATTTTCTGAGGCTACAACGATTAAACTTGCCAACACTGGAACACAGTCGGATTAGGGAGGTTTTTAATCAGCGTATTTAAAATCAGAAATACAATCTTTAACAACCGTGTCACATCCGATGTGTTTCAGATGAATGTCAACAATAGCACGAGAGGCCATACACAGAAATGACGGGGAAACCTTTTATAGCTTCCTAGTGAGAGACAGTTGGAACAATTTATATGTTATTGGTGAAATTGATGTAAAGTATTGTGAGATTTTATTGGACAATAACGTAAACACTAATATAACGAACACTTTATATCAACAGATCAATGCACATGTTTATTGATTAAGTGTTGTATATTTTATATGCACTTATAAATTATATATAGAGACTTTTAGTCAGCGTCCATGTTATCAAACCGTATTGAATGTGGAATGATAGTGTAGAGTGTGAGAAATCAATTGTTTTAATACACGAGATGTTTTCAAAAGGAGCAGATTTTCAAAATAAGTCAAAAACATTTTTGAATTCTTCAAAGTTTTACATATCTCGTTAAGCGCAATAGGTTATCGTATATCATAAAAACATTATTTGTGCCGGTAAAAAGTTTTTATGCACAGGTTCTTGAGTTATCTCCCTTCGCACAACTTGGACTAGATGTTACATGTTTACAAAAAAAAAAAAAATATCATTAAAGCGGGAAATTAACAAAATAAACGTGAACATGTCTAACAACAGAAAAAAAATCACACTGGCTATTCTAAAAATGTGACGAAGGTGAGAAATGCCCAATAAAGTTTCAAGACGTGCCGTATTCGTTTCGTATGGAATGGTAATTTATTTTGTAAAATATACATGCCGAGTAGGAAATAGTAGTTATGAAGAATCGATAATATTCCAAACAAATAGAAAAACTAAATAAATATAGTGCAACAAAGATAATTTAACGAAACTTTATACCATCACTGAATTAAAATATACAGTTTCATTCGTAACATCTTTTTTTAATTCTCCATTCGCATGTTCTGTGATCTTGTTTACGGAGCAAAACCTGTTTGGTTTCCGGTTGCAGGTGAACACAGAGAAATGGGACAGAATGTGTGATTAACGGACTATATTAATTCAGGTGTTTACAAGTTGGAACAACGTAACAGTGGCTACGGCGAATATGTCGCTCTTCAGGTCGAGCTTTAGGGTAAGTCAAACCTTTGTTAAGCATGTAGAAGTCCTCACAATAGAATAAACACTCTTCTTTTGTTGCATATTTCACCTTGCAGTTTTGCACCTGTCAAAATCAGGAATGATGTTGATATGATCATTTTGGTATTATGCTTTGTGGAAGATGCAAACAAGTACCACATATCTATACAATATTCTATCACACTTAACGACTAATGACACGCCAACATTACAGCATGCTGGACTGGATTTGTCAGTCTAATTAAAAACAGAAGTTCAACATTTTTTGCATACAAAACTATTTTTAGTAGCAGGTTAGAATCAGATTAACCATTCTCCAAGACAAGAACCCACATTTATTTGTCAATTTAACTTGGTCATTAGTTCAACAGTAGACACATATTGATAATAAATTGGTCCTTGATGATGTTGATTTTGTTGGAGATCCTGTAGACTACTGAAATTCTTTAGAAGGATTTGAAAATCATCCCTTAAACATGTCAGGAAAACCACTAAAGTATGCAAACTTGCGAATCATATGCCAGTTAACGTATTGATTGAAAAGTATCATATGATGGAATAAAACTGATACCTATATATATCGTCTTTCGCAAACATCAGCAAAAATTATATATATACAAATCAAACCAAGTGTTGTTTCGATTAATCCATTTCGTCGATGTCTGGACGTTTGTACTTGAAAATCGATTAATCAATCAATGTTTAACATGATAGTTCATGGTTTGACTAATTTTAGCTCTTTGCACTTTTTACACGGACTAAATCTCAGTTTCTTAGCGCCGACGAAGTCGCGAGAGTTTGTTTATATCAAAACCTAAAGTCCCAAGTAACAGTGATGTTGATTGGCAGAAGGCTCCATCTAACAACCAATGAGAACTAGTATTTCAATAGTAATGCCATCTTGTATCAAAACAGCAGAACTGAACTGTAGGTCTGACAAGTTAACAAAACTATAAGCCATCCTGGAACTGCCGTTCCAAAGTCTTAAAACATTTTAAATTTGATACCAGGCATTTGGAAAGTAGCTATAGGGCTACGTTGTTGTTCCGAGAAAGTTTGAATTATAAAGCTTTTTGTGGAAGTCTGATTGATCTTATAGATCTATTAGGCACCATGTCAATGGATAAGTTGTGTTGGATATACAGTAAAACTCGAATACAACAAACTCGGTTAGGACGAATTTTCACGTATAACGAAATAGAAATTAATCCCCGACTGTAGCACTATATAATATTAGTAATGTAACCACTTGTACAGCGAAATTTATATAACAAATTTTTGTTCATAACGAACTAATTCTTGGGTCCCTTCATCTCTCTGTCTTAGTAAATAAGCACTCACATAACGAATCGCCAATCACTCGTAAACTATATAATTACCTGTACAGGGTTTGTTTACACACCCGTCGAATGTCAAAGGCCAGCTTGCCGGGGCTCCCCAAGGGGATCTATTTGTGTGTTTACATGTAAGCTCACATACAAAGGTACACGTTTTACATGTATAATGAAATGAATTGAAGGGGTACTAAACAGTGTCGGGTTGTATATATATCTCATGGAAACAATTGGAAACATATTTTTTCTGTAATTAAAGGAACGTTACTTTACCTGTTTGTTAACTAGTTTGTTTAACAGTACTAGTCTTACAAATTCGCTAGTAACAGTATGCTTAACACATATTACAAATTTTTTATCAACTTTTATTCCCGTTCGTTTTATCTATACAGCGAACTACATGTACTTGTATAACGAATTCAATTTCAAGGTCCCTTGGAGTTCGTTATAAACGAGTTTTACTGTAGAGCTTTGTATCGCAAATTGCAAAGTGGGTAGTGATATGATTTGTATCACGATATATGAGAAGCTGATGACCTATCAGATATCTGGTATTCCATTGTACAGTAGTCATACATTTGTTACAAAAAGCATACACTTTGTCGGTTCCCCACAAGGCCTTCTTGAATTTAGATAATTTGCATTTGAAATTACTCTAACAGGCAGCTTTATAAGTCGCTGGAACTGCCTTGTAAGCATGTTGTTTACTACAAAACGTAAACTAACGTTGGTCAAGGGAGATAACTACAAATTTTCAGGTATTGCGATACAAATCAAGGAGAGACGATGCATCTGTGAATCATTACACTTCTAGTTGGATAACATGTGAACGACATGAATTGTCATATAAAGACAATAAAACATGAATAAAAAGTAACATTTGGTCAATTAATTGGCTATTTTTATATGAGTTTCTCACCAGCTTGAGGTGATGAACATGTACACTGTTACCAACATTCTATGACACATGGTTGCTCTGGTAAATGAAACAGAAAGTAGACAGCGAAAAACATGCATACTGTTAAATTAACATGAAATGTCATAGGCCTATGTAATAACTTGCCTAGAAAATGTTTCTCTCAACAGGGTATTCTTCATGACAGATAAAAAATATTTCTTTTTCTTTGAACCATGATCACCACAAATTTAAGAGGGCATCTGCTGAATGACAGACTATCAAAAAGACTTCTCACAACCGATAATAATTGTCAATGGTCTTTCTTGTGTTAAGTTGTAACTTGACTTTGCGATAATGCATATCATTATAAGTGACATTAGAATGTGTAATTAGCTTAAATTTTGTTAATAACTTTTAAAAGTTTACATACCGTGTTGTTTTTCTCTCCTTGCATTATCAAAAGTGGTTTATAGAACAGGAAAAAGGATTTTAAAACACACAAGAATTATTTCACTACTTGTTTATTACTCTTTCTTTTGTAAATTTTTGTTCATGATCAATGCAATCATTGGTCGATCATCACTGTAATGATATCAGTCACTTGTGTAAAAGTGTTGATCGATCATTGTTTTACAAGTGATTCCCAACACAAGTCATGGCTTTTTTTGAAGGCTTTCTGGGGCCGTTAATTTAATGGGCCCAATATTCCCAATTGGAATTATTTCATTTTAAAGCCAAATTACCAAAATTTGTGGTTTTTTAGGTCACCTGAGACGAAGTCTCAAGTGACCTATTCTAATCGCCTTTTGTCCGTCGTCGTGCGTCCGTAAACTTTTTACATTTTCGACTTCTTCTCCAAAACCACTTAACAAAATTCAATGAAATTTGGCAGAAAGTTTCTATGGCTGAAGGTCAACCAAAATTGTGAATTATAGGGTCCCCAGCCCCCAGGGGCCTGAGGGGTGGGGCCAAAAAGGGTCAAATTGACTAAAACTTCAAAAATCTTCTTCTCTACTCTCAGATATGGTAGAATCAAATACTCTTCATAGATGGAAGGGTCTTAAGGTGCTTTATCAAAATTGTGAATTTCATGACCCTGGGGTCTCACGTTTGCCCCTGGGGAGGGGGTAAACTTTACTATAGTTTATATAGGGAAATCACATTTTTGACTATTATTTGTTGGATTTCTATTGGAATTCATTCTAACTTGTATCAAATTATCAGCATGGGATGACAGTTTGATGTTATGTACATGTTGGCCCTGGTTGACCCCCAGGGGCTGGTGGGCGGGGCCAAAAAGGGTCAAATTGACTGAAATTTCAAAAATCCATATGCCAGTTAACGTATTGATTGAAAAGTATCATATGATGGAATAAAACTGACACCTATATATATCGTCTTTCACAAACATCAGCAAAAATTATATATATACAAATCAAACCAAGTGTTGTTTCGATTAATCCATTTCGTCGATGTCTGGACGTTTGTACTTGAAAATCGATTAATCAATCAATGTTTAACATGATAGTTCATGGTTTGACTAATTTTAGCTCTTTGCACTTTTTACACGGACTAAATCTCAGTTTCTTAGCGCCGACGAAGTCGCGAGAGTTTGTTTATATCAAAACCTAAAGTCCCAAGTAACAGTGATGTTGACTGGCAGAAGGCTCCATCTAACAACCAATGAAAATTAGTATTTCAATAGTAATGCCATCTTGTATCAAAACAGCAGAACTGAACTGTAGGTCTGACAAGTTAACAAAACTAAGCCATCCTGGAACTGCCGTTCCAAAGTCTTAAAACATTTTAAATTTGATACCAGGCATTTGGAAAGTAGCTATAGGGCTACGTTGTTGTTCCGAGAAAGTTTGAATTATAAAGCTTTTTGTGGAAGTCTGATTGATCTTATAGATCTATTAGGCACCATGTCAATGGATAAGTTGTGTTGGATATACAGTAAAACTCGAATACAACAAACTCTGTTAGGACAAATTTTCACGTATAACGAAATAGAAATTAATCCCCGACTGTAGCACTATATAATATTAGTAATGTAACCACTTGTACAGCGAAACTTATATAACAAATTTTTGTTCATAACGAACTAATTCTTGGGTCCCTTTATCTCTCTGTCTTAGTAAATAAGCACTCACATAACGAATCGCCAATCACTCGTAGACTTACCTGTACAGGGTTTGTTTACACACCCGTCGAATGTCAAAGGCCAGCTTGCCGGGGCTCCCCAAGGGGATCTATTTGTGTGTTTACATGTAAGCTCACATACAAATTTAAGGTACACTTTTTACATCTATAATGAAATAAATTGAAGGGGTACTAAACAGTGTCAGGTTGTATATATATCTCATGGAAACAATTGAAAACATATTTTTTCTGTAATTAAAGGAACGTTACTTTACCTGTTTGTTAACTAGTTTGTTTAACAGTACTAGTCTTACAAATTCGCTAGTAACAGTATGCTTAACACATATTACAAATTTTTTATCAACTTTTATTCCCGTTCGTTTTATCTATACAGCGAACTACATGTACTTGTATAACGAATTCAATTTCAAGGTCCCTTGGAGTTCGTTATAAACGAGTTTTACTGTAGAGCTTTGTATCGCAAATTGCAAAGTGGGTAGTGATATGATTTGTATCACGATATATGAGAAGCTGATGACCTATCAGATATCTGGTATTCCATTGTACAGTAGTCATACATTTGTTACAAAAAGCATACACTTTGTCGGTTCCCCACAAGGCCTTCTTGAATTTAGATAATTTGCATTTGAAATTACTCTAACAGGCAGCTTTATAAGTCGCTGGAACTGCCTTGTAAGCATGTTGTTTACTACAAAACGTAAACTAACGTTGGTCAAGGGGAGATAACTACAAATTTTCAGGTATTGCGATACAAATCAAGGAGAGACGATGCATCTGTGAATCATTACACTTCTAGTTGGATAACATGTGAACGACATGAATTGTCATATAAAGACAATAAAACATGAATAAAAAGTAACATTTGGTCAATTAATTGGCTATTTTTATATGAGTTTCTCACCAGTTTGAGGTGATGAACATGTACATTGTTACCAACATTCTATGACACATGGTTGCTCTAGTAAATGAAACTGAAAGTAGACAGCGAAAAACATGCATACTGTTAAATTAACATGAAATGTCATAGGCCAATAACTTGCCTAGAAAATGTTTCTCTCAACAGGGTATTCTTCATGACAGTTTGATGTTATGTACATGTTGGCCCTGGTTGACCCCCAGGGGCTGGTGGGCGGGGCCAAAAAGGGTCAAATTGACTGAAATTTCAAAAAGCTTCTTCTCTACTCTCAGATATGTTAGAATCAAATACTCTTCATAGATGGAAGGCTCTTCAGGTGCTTTACCAAAATTGTGAATTTCATGACCCTGGGGTCTCACGTTTGCCCCTGGGTAGGGGGTAAACTTTACTATAGTTTATATAGGGAAATCACATTTTTGACTATTATTTGTTGGATTTGTATTGGAATTCATTCTAACTTGGTTCAAATTATCAGCATGGGATTACAGTTTGATGTTATGTACATGTTGGCCCTGGTTGACCCCCAGGGGCTGGTGGGCGGGGCCAAAAAGGGTCAAATTGACTGAAATTTCAAAAAGCTTCTTCTCTACTCTCAGATATGTTAGAATCAAATACTCTTCATAGATGGAAGGCTCTTCAGGTGCTTTACCAAAATTGTGAATTTCATGACCCTGGGGTCTCACGTTTGCCCCTGGGTAGGGGGTAAACTTTACTATAGTTTATATAGGGAAATCACATTTTTGACTATTATTTGTTGGATTTGTATTGGAATTCATTCTAACTTGGTTCAAATTATCAGCATGGGATTACAGTTTGATGTTATGTACATGTTGGCCCTAGTTGTCCCCCAGGGGCTGGTGGGCAGGGCCAAAAAGGGTCAAATTGACTGAAATTTCAAAAATCTTCTTATCTACTATATGTTAGAATCAAATACTCTTCATAGACTGACCCCATTAGGACTGATGGGTGGGGCCAAAAAGGGTCAATTTAGTTGGCCGAAATATTTCAAATCTCAGGTGACCGTTAAGGCCCTTTGGGCCTCTTGTCTCTTGAAAAAATCTTTCCCAATTCACCAATTTTCTTCCCAAAATGAGACAAACAGGACCCTTCCCAAACCAATGAGAAGAAGTCCTGCTAGTTTTACATAGACACCTACAAGCCTTGATAAAGTACAGATGGCCTGTCCAATGCTGTAGCTATTAAGTGACCTACTAAACAATCTACCAACCTTTAGATATATTATCATAACCTACATTGCACTTAATTAGACCCACAGTCAGAAATATACATTAATAGGCCCAGAATCTGATTAACTGATGCATATATATAGCTTCAGGAAATCTTCAAAGTTGAACACACAATGATCAGAATCACCACAGTTTACCAATTTGAAAATTATGTCAAACAAATAAGTTAATACTTTTCAAAATACTTAAGAATATACACAGATTAGCAGTCAAATTTCTGTTACAAGTCACAATAATAAATGTGTTTTTTTTATGTAAAAGGTTGTGTGCATTTCTAAAAATAGGTATTTACAGCAAAACACTTTTTTATTTATTATGTAATTTTGTTTTGATTTGTTATATTTGGTTTGAATAAAGAATAAAAACTGATGATGGTGATGCAACTTTTTTTGTAGCATTCAATATTTCATCCAAGATTAACAGGCCTTATCAGAGACTTTTAATATACTGTATTTAAAATGTAACCTTTCTTAAAACGTATTTCAAATGTAACTTTTCTTAAAACTGTTATCAGTTAAAGTACTTTTGGAAGCTGAAGATATTTTAAACTTTAAAGGTATGACGTATCAGAATTGTATTACAGATAAATTGGCTACAAGTACATAATTAAAGTCAAGGTGATCATGATTATACATGGTCAGTTTGGTTGACCAGCCTGAGCTGGCTATAATTTCCATATGCCTGGTCAGTATCCACATGACCAGTACATGTATGTATCTTCACTGATCTGTCGCCAGGTGTAAATACACTTATGATTACCAAAAGATTATATGATTTGTTGCAAAGTCAATAAAATGGTGTTTATATATGTACATAAAACTTAGATGGTGTTACTATATATAGGGCTCCTATAAAGGTCATAGGTTGTACGTATCTCTTCTTTAGGTCGCGACACAGGTGTGGTGAATTGCCAGATGTGGAAAACAATAAATAAAATAGGTAACGTGTCAATCATTTTGGTGATGTCTCTTTTAGTGAATGAATCAATTACCTTCTTTAGGTATTCACGGCATTAGTGTAATCAGTTATACATCTCGTGATCAAGATGGAAGATGTCTGATTCCTTGATCCGGTTGACTGGTTTTATATACAAGTAGTTACATATGTATGTTTACTCTTGCCCTCCGGTATATTTGTTATGTACATTGTACGAAAAAGACTGCTGTTGCATTGCCTAAGGTGGTTTGGTCACATAATCTTAATTAGTGTCAGTCTGGAGTCTAATAGAGAGAGATATATCCTAGTAACCATATTCTGTATTATTGAAAAAGTAATATTTATAACGAAAACATCTGCCTTCAACTTACAAGTGTACATCCCGTCTGAAGCCCTAGAGGACAGATATGATTTCTTATTGCTGTGCCCTAAATTAAAACTTATTATTGAAAAAAAAATCTTTTATTGAAGTTGTCCTAGCTAGCTGTTATTGATTGTTCAAAGTATTAATTAAGGAATTGTGTCTTTTAGAAAAAAAAATCATTTTTGAGGTGAACAAATTAAAGTTGCCATAATGGAATAAGCACTCTGTATATTGTCCATGGGATCTATATATTGTATACTGATCATAGGCTAATGATCTAAAACTGAAATAAAACTTGAAATATTATATTACCTTAATTAATTAATCAACTGTACTTGTATGAATTTCTCCTGGTACAGGTGATATTAAAATTGAACATCTATTTAGATTGTATTGCTATTCTGTTTTATTTTTAAAATGTGTGTTTTACAGAATTGAAGGATTTGTAAGTTTTGTTATAGGCACATACTACTACCATCATTTATGGCCTGTATATTCTGTCTGATACAGTTAGAGAATATATTATTCTATAATTAACTGTTACATATTGTATACTACTTATGTGCCAAAGACTGCTCAAGTCAAAAGAGAAACATACTACATTTCTTCTTCAGTAAAACTGAGTGCCAGAAACAAGTGGTCTTCCTGTTCGTCAGGCTAAAAATAATCCCTCATTCTGAGTTAGAAATGGTGTTGTATAGAGATGGCAGGAAGGGTACGTAACAGTGCATTTAGTGAAACATTCCAGAGCTTCAGGTGTGCTCAAGTCTTTAAAAGCTGTATTTCAAGGCCAGTGGAATGGGATAAGTGAAGAACATTTTAACGGTGGAAATTTTAAGTGGTTCGAAGTTTGCATCAGCATCATCATCTACATCTGCTGTGATAAGTCCTGGGTTTGAGCGAGACATGATGGGCTGTTCAGTGTGAATGGTTGTGATTTTGGGTTAGAGTGAGACATGATGGGCTGTTCAGTGTGAATGGTTGTGATTTTGGGTTAGAGTGAGACATGATGGGCTGTTCAGTGTGAATGGTTGTGATTCTTCACCTTATACTGGATTACGCTCTTAAATTGTCAGACTTGGCACCATACAAGTTAACTTGGGCAAGTCTATGTATTCCACATCAGTCTGATTGTTAATTACATTCACGGAAATATTGAGAAAGTTTTCTCCCTTGGAGTTGGAGGGATTTTGAAAAAAAAATCCTTTCAGACTTTGAATATTAACAATTCAGTTTTGGAAATCCTAAGTTATAGGCATCAAATGTAGGAAGTGCAGGTCATGATACAGAAATTTAACTTGTTATAAATCCTAAAATGTTTCTCTGAAACTTATTAAATTTAATTGGTAGTATTAATTATCTAAGTGCCTTGTTAAAGTTAAGCTTTTTATTGATGGTTAGTTATAACCACAAAGCAATTTCTACTCACTCATAAGTAACTTAACAGCATTAAACAAATAACTATGAAACTCTGAATTAATAGGGGAGGATGCGACTCTAAAGATATGACTTGATCAAGCATTTGATTTCAATATCGACCATCAATATATGTTATAACTGAAGTGCTGGAGGTTACATAGGGAGGCCCAGTTTGAGATAATGATAAATCGTGAATTATTATTGTTTTTTAAGTTCTGACTGATAATGATTATTGGACTCACACTGTTGAATTCCTTCTGTTTAGATATTAGAGTTATAATCTGCCAAGGATCTTTTAAAATAAAAACTCTTTGTAAACCCTTTGCTTGGACAAATTTGTTTACATTGACGGTCAATATTTTGCTATTCAGTTTTGTTAATCCAGAATTAAAGATTTGACAAAGTCTAAACTGGTACTAACAATAAAAGTATGTACCTAGCTACAAGTCAAAATATAGAGCTTTTTGTTTACATACATATTGGACAGTTTGTGGACCTCATTAAGTCTACAACATTACCTCAGGCCAAAGTTTACAAGTGAGTGACACAGAAAAATTGTTGATTAATTAAGGACTTGAGTAAGTCTATGGAGTCAATTGAGGACAATATTTATAGTGTACTAAAGTTGATAATACTAAAAACTTGTTAGAAGAATTGAGGACTTATGCAAGTCTACATTTTTTACCTGCCTGTCTGCATACATGCATGATAACTTCAATATTGGCCTAGGTGTTCTCTTTATGGAGAAACTCGTGATATCATCCCTGTGGGATTATCAGCTAGATCAGACTAAATTAGCCCTGTATACCTACATTATACATACATATACAGTGTATTGGTAGTACCAGATGCTAGCATGGTGGGAGATTTTCATTCTAAATTGATTAAGTATTGTCAGCATAACTAAATGTTAAAGGAGAAATCATTCATACTAGAGCATAAGGAAAACTAAGGTAAAATAGCAGGAAACTGCTGGAGGGGAGGGGAGGGGAGTGATTTTAACAAGAGCTGACCAGGCATCTCTATTCAATTCTGTTCATTAATTTGTTATAGCTCCACATGTTCCAGAATACACGTCTACAGCTTTATTTCATTTCTTAATTATTAAACATCAAAGCAACATATCCTTCATATCTTTTTCAGCGTATCTTGTTAAGACCTTTTTTTCTGGCATCTTTTTATACACAGGTAATTTATATCTAAACATGTATATTGTATTTATATATCTCGTGTAACTACTAGTAATTATCCTACACACTCTAGACCTCACAAGCATCCTTAATGACAATAGCTGACCAGGATGTTAAACAGTATGTAACCTAAACAAATTAAGCCTTTCTAATATAAGTGTATGTATGATAATGATGTATTGATCGAAGATCAATCAGTGGGTAATTTTTGTTAGCTTTATTATCATAAAACCATTTCTTTGATGGATATATATATATCAAATGGTGTAAGAATCTTGTAGTTAACCAATTTATCAATATACTGCCTAGCAGGTTATTTTGTAAAAGTTAATTATGCATATAAAAGGAAGAATCTTAAATCTGTTCCTGCCAAAAGGATTGTTTTAAATGTTTCAAAAGAGGAAGGAAACAGGTGATTTGGCTAGGGGAGGGAAACAGGTGCTTTTGATAGGGGAGGGAAACAGGTGCTTTGGCTAGGGGAGGGAAACAGTTGCTTTGGCTAGGGGAGGGAAACAGGTGCTTTGGCTTGGGGAAGGAAACATGTGCTTTTGATAGGGAATGGAAACAGGTGCTTTGGCTAGGGGAGGGAAACAGGTGCTTTGGCTAGGGGAGGGAAACAGGTGCTTTTGATAGGGGATGGAAACAGGTGCTTTGGCTAGGGGAGGGAAACAGGTGTTTTGGCTTGGGGAGGGAAACATGTGGTTTGGCTAGGGGAGGGAAACAGGTGCTTTGACTAGGGGAGGGAAACCAGTGTTTTGGCAAGGGGATGGTAACAGGTGCTTTGGCTGAGGGAGGGAAACAGGTGCTTTGGCTGAGGGAGGGAAACAGGTGCTTTGGCTAGGGGAGGGAAACAGGTGTTTTGGCTGAGGGAGGGAAACAGGTGCTTTGGCTAGGGGAGGGAAACAGGATCCCAGAAGTTTGGCTGAGAGAGGGAAACAGGTGATTTGGCTAGGGGAGGGAAACAGGTGCTTTTGATAGGGCAGGGAAACAGGTGCTTTGGCTAGGGGAGGGAAACAGGTGCTTTTGATAGGGCAGGGAAACAGGTGCTTTGGCTGAGGGAGGGAAACAGGATCCCAGAAGTTTGGCTAAGAGAGGGAAACAGGTGATTTGGCTAATAAAGGGAGGGAAAGGGATGGTTTGGCTATTGGAGGGATTAAGACAGTAAAAGCCATGTTTGGTTACAGGGGTATCAGACATTCACCTGGATTTCCTTCTGGGATTTAACTAATGGAAACTTCCTTAGATCTGAAGTCACGCTATGATTACAGGAGACGTTGGCAGCTGTGGATTGTTGCTGACCTTCATTGGAATGTTATCAGTTTTTTACTTCCAGTTTCCTCCCTAGTTAACCTTTGCCATCATAATCACATCCTCTTCTAGAATTAAAAGTTATTTGAATGGATAAACAGTTCTGTTATCAAAAGAAAAACAATTTGATAGATTAAACCAAAATGATTGTGAAGACTTGCAGGCTTAAAGTTTTTAATGGCAAGCTAGCTGAAAAATGATAAAAATCTCTTGATACAATGTTTGATGCTAAAAAAAGTTGATTTACTGATAACATGGTTGAATCTTTTCATACAGTTCTGAATTCCAATTCAAATCAGGTCTTAAGTGTAAAATCTTTCACACAAATTACAGGTGTATAAAGATGAATATATTTCATGTATATGTAAAATTACATGCATCGTTTAAAAGTTCATACAAGATGGGTGTAGTGTCTGAAATTCATATTTATACCAGAATCTGATGGACTGGACTGAAAGACAGCTTGGCTGAAACAGTTGGAAAATATTACGATCTCTAGATCACATACAAGTTAAATCATAATGGTATGACCTAGATTAGTTGAACTGTACAAGACAAGGTTGTGATTGTGATTTTGTACTTATCCAACAATAAGTTTGTGCCTGGTAAGAGACCCACCCATAAATTGCTGTTCAGCAATGCTAACAGTTGCTTTTATTCCTTCTGGACTGCAATAAGCCTTGGACCCTTTGGACCCCTTAAATTTGGGTATAAGTTCCACTACATCATAGTCCAGGATAAATATAGAACTTGTAAAACAATATTATATAAACATGACCTGATCAGAATTGATCATACCTATAAATACACAGGAAAAACAGCTGACCTAGTTATTATAAACATTTACAAAGAATGACAAAAAGGACTATACATTAATTTATTGGCCTGTGTAGACAACCTGCTTATCATATCCTGCTTTGAAACTGCAACAACTAATTATTTGTCTGTATGACAAGCACATAGATCTACAAATGGGCGGACTATTTCATGGGAAAATTAAAACACTAGTTTCAGTAACAAAGAAGTTAAAAATCCCGACATACAGTCTCAACAACAAATGTAGAAGTCCCCACCTACAGAAGGACCAATTATATTATGACTCATAATACAACTTGACATGATCATGTGTAAGTGATTTGGCACAGATTTGTCATAGTATACATATTAGATGTAATCCCATGCTTCGTTGTATAGTATACATATTAGATGTAATCCCATACTTCGTCGTATAGTATACATATTAGATGTAATCCCATACTTCGTCGTATAGTATACATATTAGATGTAATGCAATGATTTGTCGTATAGTATACATATTAGATGTAATCCCATACTTCGTCGTATAGTATACATATTAGATGTAATCCAATGATTTGTCGTATAGTATACATATTAGATGTAATCCCATACTTCGTCGTATAGTATACATATTAGATGTAATCCCATGCTTCGTCGTATAGTATACATATTAGATGTAATCCCATACTTCGTCGTATAGTATACATATTAGATGTAATCCCATACTTCGTTGTATAGTATATATATTAGATGTAATCCCATACTTCGTCGTATAGTATATATATTAGATGTAATCCCATACTTCGTCGTATAGTATATATATTAGATGTAATCCCATACTTCGTCGTATAGTATACATATTAGATGTAATCCCATACTTCGTCGTATAGTATACATATTAGATGTAATCCCATGCTTCGTCCTATAGTATACATGTTAGATATAATCCCATGCTTCGTCGTATAGTATACATATTAGATGTAATCCCATACTTCATCTTATAGTATACATATTAGATGTAATCCCATACTTCGTCGTATAGTATACATATTAGATGTAATCCCATACTTCGTCGTAATTAGTATACATATTAGATGTAATCCCATGCTTCGTCGTATAGTATACATATTAGATGTAATCCCATACTTCGTTGTATAGTATACATATTAGATGTAATCCCATACTTCGTCGTATAGTATACATATTAGTTGTAATCCCATACTTCGTCGTATAGTATACATATTAGATGTAATCCCATGCTTCGTTGTATAGTATACATATTAGATGTAATCCCATACTTCGTCGTATAGTATACATATTAGATGTAATCCCATACTTCGTCGTATAGTATACATATTAGATGTAATCCCATACTTCGTCGTATAGTATACATATTAGATGTAATCCCATACTTTGTCGTATTGTATACATATTAGATGTAATCCCATACTTTGTCGTATTGTATACATATTAGATGTAATCCCATGCTTCGTCGTATAGTATACATATTAGATGTAATCCCATACTTTGTCGTATTGTATACATATTAGATGTAATCCCATACTTCGTCGTATAGTATACATATTAGATGTAATCCCATACTTCGTCGTATAGTATACATATTAGATGTAATCCCATACTTCGTCGTATAGTATACATATTAGATGTAATCCCATACTTCGTCGTATAGTATACATATTAGATGTAATCCCATACTTCGTCGTATAGTATACATATTAGATGTAATCCCATACTTCGTCGTATAGTATACATATTAGATGTAATCCCATACTTCGTCGTATAGTATACATATTAGATGTAATCCCATACTTCGTTGTATAGTATATATATTAGATGTAATCCCATACTTCGTCCTATAGTATATATATTAGATGTAATCCCATACTTCGTCGTATAGTATATATATTAGATGTAATCCCATACTTCGTCGTATAGTATACATATTAGATGTAATCCCATACTTCGTCGTATAGTATACATATTAGATGTAATCCCATGCTTCGTCCTATAGTATACATGTTAGATATAATCCCATGCTTCGTCGTATAGTATACATATTAGATGTAATCCCATACTTCATCTTATAGTATACATATTAGATGTAATCCCATACTTCGTCGTATAGTATACATATTAGATGTAATCCCATACTTCGTCGTAATTAGTATACATATTAGATGTAATCCCATGCTTCGTCGTATAGTATACATATTAGATGTAATCCCATACTTCGTTGTATAGTATACATATTAGATGTAATCCCATACTTCGTCGTATAGTATACATATTAGATGTAATCCCATGCTTCGTTGTATAGTATACATATTCGATGTAATCCCATACTTCGTCGTATAGTATACATATTAGATGTAATCCCATACTTCGTCGTATAGTATACATATTAGATGTAATCCCATACTTCGTCGTATAGTATACATATTAGATGTAATCCCATACTTTGTCGTATTGTATACATATTAGATGTAATCCCATACTTTGTTGTATTGTATACATATTAGATGTAATCCCATGCTTCGTCGTATAGTATACATATTAGATGTAATCCCATACTTTGTCGTATTGTATACATATTAGATGTAATCCCATACTTCGTCGTATAGTATACATATTAGATGTAATCCCATACTTCGTCGTATAGTATACATATTAGATGTAATCCCATACTTCGTCGTATAGTATACATATTAGATGTAATCCCATACTTCGTCGTATAGTATACATATTAGATGTAATCCCATACTTCGTCGTATAGTATACATATTAGATGTAATCCCATACTTCGTCGTATAGTATACATATTAGATGTAATCCCATACTTCGTCCTATAGTATACATATTAGATGTAATCCCATACTTCGTCCTATAGTATACATATTAGATGTAATCCCATGCTTCGTCCTATAGTATACATATTAGATGTAATCCCATGCTTCGTCGTATAGTATACATATTAGATGTAATCCCATACTTTGTCGTATGTATAGTATACATATTAGATGTAATCCCATGCTTCGTTGTATAGTATACATATATTAAATAAACTTTATTGTGTCAACATCACAGCCATGGTTTAATATGAATCCTGTAAAAAATTCTAATTTATACACGTTTTCAATAAAGTGGTAAGATAACTGTAAACGTACTTCATTTGACACGCTCAAATTTTAACGCAAAACCAAATAGAAACAGATAGCGGAATGATGGATTAGTACATCTACAATGACTGTAATAGAAACCTATATGTAGATTTACTACAGTTAGCATATTATACACGAAAAACGCTAAAATAAAATTACCACTAAAACATGAACATTTACAGAATTACAAGATAAATATTTTACGGGTACGGGTTTGTATAACTGTCCGTACTTGTGTCATCGCGTTGTCATATCAACAGGACCAGTATTCTTGTCTGCGATATGTTATACATTGACACGACTGAAGCTTATATGAAACATTGGCAGTATAAAATGATACGCACGACAATATATTGATTATTAATCATATTAGCAAGCTGCTCATTTTTGTGAAAACATATTAAATACATGTATTTATGGCTGTACGAGTACTTCAGTAAGCTGTGGTAGAATTCTGTAACATGTACATGTGTAAATCACATAAGAGATCATAATATTTCTGACAAAAGTTAATTTCATATACAGTTATTTATCAATCATTGAGCCCAGTTATGTGGTAATAAGATCATCCATGGCCAGGTCTCCTGTATTGTTTTGATTAAAATGCCAACAAATGTTATTTTCTGGTCCTGCAGTAAGCCCTACACACCTTATTTTGACTAAAAGCTTTGTGTTGGTCCCCTAGGCTTATTATTACAGTACCTGGTATATGGTTAGTTCATCAGGAACTTCCTTGTCAGAATTTTAGGGTAGCCAGTTGCCTGCTCACAGAGAGAGGGGGAGAGAGAGAAGAGGGGGGGGGGGGGGAGGGAGAGAGAGAGAGAGAGGGGGGGGGGAGAGAGAGAGGGGGGAGGGAGAGAGAGAGAAGAGGTAGAGGGGGAGAGAGAGGGGGAGGGAGAGAGAGAGAAGAGGTAGAGGGGGGGAGAGAGAGGGGGAGGGAGAGAGAGGGGGTGGGGTGGGGTGGGGGTGGGGGTGGGGTTAAAGCATACAGACATGTCGTAACAGAGGATGCTGAGCTTGTGTAAGATGGCCAGTGGACATGATGACACCCACAGGAGAACAGGACTATTATTTTGTATTAGCTAATATAATTGATTAACAATCATAGCCAACTATGTAGGACAAATGGTATGATCAATAAAGATTCTTTGTAAGCTGTTTAAGCACTGTAGTACACAGCTACCCAAATCAGACCATATTGCTATAACACATTGTTTGGTACAAGTATTGACCAAAACGATGAACCTTTGGATCCTAATAGGCCAGTAGGTTACTGTCTCTTAGAGTTAGTTGTCTTCCTTGTTCTGAACTCTCTGTTGGAGGTGAAGGATGATATAATGGTCCCAGATGTGTGGTTACTGTAGTATGATGGCATATTGTATAAAACATCTGACTGAGAGAGCTGTTTGTAATTCATACAACAAGCAGAAAACAAAACCTATACACACTGCTGTTTTATAAAGTAAATTTTAATGGTTGTACATATTCTACTTACAATTTTATTTGAACAGCTTATGTAGGTTTCTGATTTGTTAATCATTAACATATGAAACAAAAAAGAGGTTTGGATTCAGGATAATTAAATAATTACAATTTTGAACAAGGAAGTGGCAACAATTTTCTAAATGTTTCCAAAATAAACCTAATAGAATTCATCTAATCACAGGCAATTAATCATTCTTATCAGAGGATATAATTTGTGTCAATTAGTGTCCAATCAGAGGTGATATAAACTTCCCTGGAACACGCTGGGTGTGTGATTTAAGGCTGTGACTGATAATGTCCAGGCAACTATCAACGTCTTGTACCCACAAAGTCTGATAAGTAAGTTATTCCAGATAGAATTACTAAAGGGAAGTCATTCAACCTAGAAACACCTGTCACTCAGGTGTGTAATGTATTTAAAGAGTTTTTTTAAACATCTTTGGTAAAACGTCCCAATGAATGCCATGTTGATTAATGTTACTACATATGTATCTGTTTTTGAAGAGTTGTTGCCCCTGATGCTATAACTTCTGTTTGTATCAATATATCAATGTGGGGGTGTCAGGGTGGGGTGGGGTGTGGGTGTGGGGGTAGGGGTGTCGGGGTGGGGTGGGGTGTCGGTGTGGGGGTGGGGTTATGAGGCAGAGTCTATATGATTGGACTTATCACCTTATCATCAGGCTACAAGTGAGTTAGAGTAAACATTTTGTCAGAGAAAACTCAATCTGAAATCTCCTAATAATGCCATGCCATGGAAACAAACTTTTTGAATTAAATTCAAATAAGAAAAAAAAAACGATTCAGCAATGTTCCAGCCTTGGAATAATTTGATTCTAAATGATCACATGATTTTTGGCCATTACAGTGGTTGATAGGAATCTTAAATGATATCTCTATAGATTTGGTGACGATATTGTGTCACATTAATTCCTATACAGTGCATTCCGCTTAATCGGGTTGCCTATTTGCGGGGACTTTTTACCCGATTAACCGACTTACACGATAAGCCGAAATGCACGTCGCCATCTTGGATTTGGTCCGTAATGGCAGAGACATATATACAGAGAGATTGGCAGCTCTCTATTTGCCCTTGTGTTTACATAGTGGCCCCTGACCTTCCCACAATCCTTTGCGGTCGCTCGGTTCAGTCTTCACTAGACGCCATATTGGAGAAAACGTGAAAACCAGACACATAATTATCGATAATTTCTATTTGAAATCATCACCAAGATCCAATTATGTGCTTTAATTCTATTAATATCAAAGTGCAGAAGTGTCATCAATATGAAATATATCACAATTTTGCTGTCCAAGTGTTTGTATTTTGAGTATGAAAGTCAAGGACAACGCAGGAAAGATCGGCGGGAATCTCCAATTTTCGAAAAGTCCCTATGGGGTTTTGGAGAATACGGATAAATGACAACAATGTGCATGATAATCAAGACCACATTCCATAAGTATGATAGTTTTTGGTTAATGTGGTAACTTTTGTAGTGGCCTAGATAAAACAATGTGCTTTTTGTGTGCGTTTAAAATTGACGATGTTTTGGTCGGACGTAATGGCTGCTTAATTACAAAACTTGGACATGTCGAATAGGACCCAATGGATTTTAGAAAATACGGATAAATGGCAACAATGTGCATGATCAATAAGACTATATCCCATAAGTATGATAGTTTTTGGTTAATGTGGTAACTTTTGTAGTGGCCTAGATAAAACGATGTGCTTTTTGTGTGCGTTTAAAATTGACGATGTTTTGGTCTGACGTAATGGCGGCTTAATTACAAACTTGGACATGTCGAATAGGACCCAATGGATTTTCGAAAATACGGATAAATGACAACAATATGCATGATCAATAAGACTATATCCCATAAGTTTGATAGTTTTTGGTTAATGTGGTAACTTTTGTAGTGGCCAAAATAAAACGATGTGCTTTCTGTCTGTATTTAAAATGACGATGTTTTGGTCTGACGTAATGGCGGATTAACCAGAACATGTCGAATAAGTTCCAATACTACGATACACACATGCGCATAGCCCGATTTACCTGCGCTCGCGTGTGTTTGATAGGAGACAGGACGCTCTCGATAAGGGATATGCTTGAGTGGTCACGAATAAAGGGAGCCACTCAAGCATACGGGGAAATAGCGATGTTACTAATCTCTCTGTATATATGTCTCTGGTAATGGTAGTCAGACTTGGGTCGATTTTGGATGAAAATATTTGCGTTATTATTGTTAATAAACGGTGTTTTTGTTTGTGCTTTTACTGATGTCAAATTGTCAGATTACTATTACTAATTGTATAAAAATGTGTGTATTAAAATAACAAAACCTTAATGATTTTCTTATTCGCGGCACAGTACAATCGTAGCACCTCAAATCGGGGGGTCATACATCCCTGTTTCATCCGTGTGTTCCTAATTTGACATACGATCTAAGGACTCGCCGACAATTACATCTAAAATCATTTATGTTTATCATAGAGACATTCTTATGTTCGCTTTGAAGTTTAAAATATTCCATATTATTTCCAATTACCAAAGCACAGAGATCGGAGAAACCGAGTTTATTTAGGTCGTTTCCTGTGGTATAAATTTATACGAACTAGACACTGGCAGTCACTGATAAAACAACACGAAATCCAATGTAATGTTTTTATTAACCAGTTCTAATCCTAACCTGAATAGGAATTATGAGCTAACGTCGGGCGTCTGTCCTTTTACTGCTCGCTACTGATTTTTAACTCACCTGTGTATCGGTGTCGTCACATTTCCCCGTGGCGAACCCCTCACTTTGGATTCGCCACATACAGTAAGCGGTGATATCAATCGATCTGTAGCAATATCAGACCCAGGTAAAAACCTATTGTTTTGGTTTTTGCTTCGAAGATTTTACATCCCAGACGTAAAAGTTTAATTGTCTAGTCGCTTAATTATGCTTTTAAAACCCCATTACGTTTTGCCTGCTGCTGACTCTAAAAATAACATTTAATTTTACCCACAATTCTTAGTCGACTTCCTGTTGGGGAAAAACCACACGAGGCAGAATCAACAACAACACAGTTCTGAACATGACAAAACCCCGACATAACATTACCGTTTAAGGTAATATTTAACTGTTTTTTGACATTTGAACCATCAAAATTACACTATTTGTTGATAAATGTCTAAAACTTAAAGAAATACGCGATGACTTTCGTGAAAATCGGAGCATTTCTATTTTTTGTCCCGATTGTTCTATTCGAATAACCGAAAAATACGACTTTTCCAACCCAATTAAACGATTTTTTTTAACATGATTTAAGAGAAAATGGTTTTGGTTTTTGAAATTTTACCCAATTAAACGAAATACCCGATTAAGCGTTACCCGATTAAGTGGAATGCACTGTATTTAGATATCACTTTTTTAGCCTAGGGAGGTGTGAATTGGACATGTTGATAGTCCTGTCCATCATATGAATCATTATGTGTTGACATTTGACAAATTCCAAGGCACTTGTGACTCAACTGTCTCAATATCCTGAAGCTTTGATTTAGTTGATTCTGTGCTATATACTTGTACATGCTGTTGTGGTGAAGTTCTGATAGTTATCAGTAGCATGAATATTGATATATATCCCTGCTAGTTCACAGGTTTTTGAGATTTAAATAATTCTCCTGGAGATAGTGTGATTGATTCTTCCCTGGATGGCCGATTTTACCAAGGACCAGTGTTCAGTACCATCTTGATGGATTTTATAGGATGTTCTGTGGAACAATCTCATAACTTTTATTGGAAATTCCAAAATAATTTGTGAAAGTTTAATAGATCAACGACAACCGCCATAATTCTGGCACTGGGATGAAGGAAATAACATTGATCATCCAAATGGAATTGTGTCAAGTATGTAAATAGTCGTTAAATCTGTATTTATGTTTCATGAAAATTAACATCTTCCAATATTAATGAGGTTCTAAATATTCTGTCAGAACAGTTTAGTCTGCGTCCTATCATGGTAAATCCCAAATGGCCATTCTGGCTACTCGTACACTTCACAAAATCAATGCATAAACGTTGGGTATTTTTGTGGTTTATGTGAACGTTCACCAAACACACTACATATTGTCAACACTTCAGATTTGATCAATGAAATATATAGCTTATAATCTAAACAATAGAATATTGTAAACACAATTATTTCGTGTGGTGTGGGGATTTTCAGGACAGATTTATTTATCATTTCAAAATTCATATTTTGTGATCTGCCATCTGGTAAAGATCTATGATAGCTTAATTAATGATTTTGAGGAAGTTTTCATAATGAATTATAATATACAAGATTTAGTATCTTACAGAATTTTAGCATAATGAAATAATTATGATTAATTTATTTATTGATTATAAATTAAGGATAATTAATTATATCCTTGAAGAATAGATAAAATCTAAATTAATAAAAGTAATTTCTTATCAGTAATAATTAAATTAATATGAATCCGAATGGACACGGGTAGGGAACGTCGAACCGTGCACTTGGGATCATCACCTGTAGTTATAATTGAAGTGGCGCTCTAACCAATTGAGCTATCGCGGCCCCCTCACCTGTAGTTATAATTGAAGTGGTACTCTAACCAATTGAGCTATCGCGGCCCCCTCACCTGTAGTTATAATTGAAGTGGCACTAGTACTCTAACCAATTGAGCTATCGCGCCCCCCTCACCTGTATTTATAATTGAAGTGGCACTCTAACCAATTGAGCTATCGCGCCCCCCTCACCTGTAGTTATAATTGAAGTGGTACTCTAACCAATTGAGCTATCGCGCCCCCCTCACCTGTAGTTATAATTGAAGTGGTACTCTAACCAATTGAGCTATCGCGGCCCACTCACCTGTAGTTATAATTGAAGTGGCACTAGTACTCTAACCAATTGAGCTATCGCGCCCCCCTCACCTGTAGTTATAATTGAAGTGGCACTCTAACCAATTGAGCTATTGCGGCCCCCTCACCTGTAGTTATAATTGAAGTGGCACTCTAACCAATTGAGCTATGGCGGCCCACTCACCTGAGATTACGAGGTGGTGTTTTAATAGACTGAGCTATCGCGGCCCACTCACCTGAGATTATGAGGTGGCGCTCTAATAGACTGAGCTATCGCGGCCCCCTCACCTGAGATTACGAGGTGGTGCTCTAATTGACTGAGCTATCGCGGCCCCCTCACCTGAGATTACGAGGTGGTGCTCTAATAGACTGAGCTATCGCGGCCCCCTCATCTGAGATTACGAGGTGGTGCTCTAATAGACTGAGCTATCGCAGGACCCCTCATCTGAGATTACGAGGTGGTGCTCTAATAGACTGAGCTATCACGGCCCCCTCACCTGAGATTACGAGGTGGTACACTAATTGACTGAGCTATCTTGGTCCCCTATTTGGCAATAAACCAAGGGAGCTTAATCTAAGGGTCTAGAATCAGATACATGATTTTGTAATTGAATCTCAATTAAGGTGTAATTTATAATCACAGTATTGCTTGATGTTATGAGTGAAATGTTATACTAGGTTTATAAAGGTTTCCACAGAATAATTTGGCACTAGTTTTTATTGGCTCAGAGTTGTGTAGTCATGTGGCTTGCTGTCTTGAGGAAATACAGACACAACAAGGCATTTAATTGTGCCTTTCAACCACCAAACTGTGTTATATATGCATATTTAAGCTGCATACAAATATACAGATGTTGTTAATGGTGGCTGCAGTCAGATCCGAAGCATAATTTGCATTAAGCATGCGCATGCACTACACCAGAACGTAGAAACTGATTAATCATTTGGAATTACACAGTTTTAGTTTTCAGACAAGGAATATACGTGTTTACTTTTATAGTTAATGCAAGAGTTTCCAGGACCAAGAAACTAATCACTTGTTTAGAATCAACAGATTTTGGGATTACACAACTTATACATAATTAACTCTCAATGAATTCAACAGTTAATATAACTGGACCTTGATACTGATGATTCATTCTCATTAAATTTGTTTTCTGACTATAAACATGATTCTGGATAATAAGTTGATGTCATTGTGTGTGCATTAATGGAGGACCATTCTGATTGCATAACATGTAACTTGTCAGAATCAGATGTGTGTACAACCTGGATGTGTAAGGGAGATAACTCTGATATAGATCATGTCCATGGTATTTAAGTCTGCATGCACTCAAGCTCTATTTACTGTACAGCCAGCGTCACCTTAACTCTGAGCTAATAGCTACTTCTGTGGTCGTCAATGAAGATCCTGAATAATTAATGTCTGTACAGTATACATCAAGGAGGCAGTAATGAGTCTCATCTCAACAGACTTGATTTAATTACTGTGTAACATGTATAGGGTAGTATGTTTTCTTAGATCACCTGAGACAAAGCCTCAAGTGACTTAATGTGATCGCCTTTTGTTCAGCATCATCCTTCGTAAACAATTTACATTTATAGACTTCTTTTCAATAACCAAGTAGCCTATAGGGCTATGATATTGGGCCGGTATAGTATGCTGGGATGAAGGCCTACCAAGATTGTTCAAATCAATGGCCTTGACCTACTTTCAAGGTCGCAGGGGTCAAATGTGCTAAAATCTTTTAGACTTCTCAATAATCAAGAGGCCCAGGATGGTATTTGGTCAGTAGCATGCTGGGATGAAGGGTTATAATTTTGAATGAATGACCTTGACCTACTTCTAATGCTCACAATTTGCAATGGTCAAAAATCTTTAAGCAACTTCTATAACCAGGAGGCCCTGCAGGGTCATGCTATTTGGCCGGTATCATGCTGGGATGAAGACCTACCAAATTTGTTCAAATGAATGACTTGAAATACTTTTAAGGTCACAGGGGTCAAATATTAATGTGTTAAATTCTAAATTTAAAAACATATAAAACATTAACTACCAGTATATATGTATTCCAGAACTCAGGTGAATGTTAATGCCCATGGGCCTCTTGTTATTTTTGACCAAATTCGGATCTGAGTGTATACCATAGGTTGATTCATGTACAATTACCTTTTCTCTGATTAAAGAGGCTCAATAGGTATGAATGCTACATACTTCCAATATGGCTGTAATTGCCATTTTATCTAGATTCCGATGATGGGGGATGTACAACTTGTCGCCAGGGACAGGCCCAACCACTCTCTCACGTCTCCCACCATCAGATCTGAATGTACATATCATTTCTCAGTTTAAAGAGTTTTTATGCTTATACATGTAATTAAATTGTTATAAATTTTAGTGTCTCATAATAAAAGTGAAATATGGCTGGGCATATTTTGCATATGTGTATTTTATGTAAATCAATGTTTGATGTAAATTATGTGTGAAACTCGAATAAAATATTTCATGATTAATATTATCTAATTCAAAACTCAGACTTAGAGTAAAAACAAGAAATTACCTGTAACAGAGAGTGTTAAGTGATGGAATTATAGAAATTAGAGACATTTTTAGGCAATTTATTGAACAATTCGGTATATATCGCACAAATAATTGGGCTGAACTTTCAGATGAAATTTCAGATGCTGCTACATTGATATAGAAAATGATTTGTTCCCAGGGTGTATACACTAGATGTGAAGGAGTTTGACCTTTAAACACTGATACTGTACATTATGTGTATGTTTCTATCACCAATATCAGCTCATTCAAGGGATACACGGTTTTGTACAAACTTGCCATTTAACTCTTGGAGTTAAGCCTGCAATTTTAAATTATTTTTGCTGTTTCTATAATGACTTCAACAACACAGGGATTAACTAGTTATCATTGGAAAGATCTATGTTTATACGAAGATCCCCAACAAAATGTCAGTATATAAAATTAAAGGGTTGTTAGTACAGTCTGTCATTGAATGACCTTGTTTTTATTAGGAGTCCAGCTATAGAATGACCTTCCTGTCATTAGGAGTCAGCAGGCATCCTTGAATGACCTTATTATCATTAGAAGCCTGCCCTTGATCATGAATTACCTTATTATTAGATATCTCTCTCAATATATAGAGGGTCAGCCTTATAATTAGATGACCTAGTAATTAGAGATCTGGCCTTGAATGACCTTGTAATAAGAGGTCTGGCCTTGAATGATCTTACAGATAGAGGTTGGGTCTTAAATGACCTTGTAGTTAGAGGTTGGGTCTTAAATGACCTTGTAGTTAGAGGTTGGGACTTAAATGACCTTGTAATTAGATATCTGGCCTCGGATGACCTTGTAATTAGAGGTCATGCCTTGAATGACCTTGTAGATAGAGGTCTGCCCTCGAATGACCTTTTAATTACAGTTCATGCCTTGAATGACATTGTAATTTAAGTTCTGGCCATGAATGACCTTGTAATTTAAGTTCTGGCCTTGAATGACCTTGTAATTTAAGTTCTGGCCTTGAATGACCTTGTAATTAGAGGTCTAGCCATGAATAACCTTGCGTTGTTATAAGAGGTCCTGTCTTGAATGACCTTGTTAGTGGGGGTCTGCCCTTGAATGACCTTGTAAGTGGGGGTATGCCCTTCAATGACTTTGTTGTTATTGGGGATCTACCCTTGAATTACCTGTTATGATAATTAGAGGTCCAGTGTGAATTTGTTGGTATTTCTAAATATTGCTAATACATATGGGTGGGCTTATTACCAGGCATGGGCTTATCACTGGAAAGTGATGGTAACTAATTTGACTGAAAGCAATTCAATAACTTTTAATATTAATTTTTTCATTGATTTTGACAATAAATTAATATTTCTTTATCGAGTGGGTACTCTTCGAATTTGAGATAGATTTTCAATCCAACCAACAACAAGCCTGTAGGGACTGCATGTGTATAATGTTAGGTTTATAGAAGGCACATGTAGCTATAGTGATAATTACTCCAGGATCGTAAGTCACAGATGTCCCTCGTAGGATATGGCCGACTGTATGGGACTACTGTATACTATCGTAGATATTGTTAGTACATCTCTCTGTTTTATACACAAGTAATTGACATTATATGATGGCGATGCATAGTAAACGAGAAATAAAATGGTAAATACAAGACTATGAATGTCAGGAAAAGACAATAGTTTTATTGTTCCTTCTACAGGTGGTCTGTCAGAATTACTTATTAGTGTGGACTTTTCCTTCCACAGGTGTTTGTAAAGTACAAGTACTGTAGTACAAATCTGTTTACAGGTTTATAAACGTATACCATAATTTACCTATCAGTGTTAACGTTAAGGTTTGGCAAAGTAGTGTAGTACAAATCTGTTAACTAGTAACGTTTATATAACATAGAGTATATGTCAGTGTTAAGGTTTTAGTAAAGCACTGTGGTACAAATCTGTTAACTAGTAACGTTTATGTCAGTGTTAAGGTTTTTGTAAAGTACTGTGGTACAAATCTGTTAACTAGTTCATATGCCATAATTAACCTATCAGTGTTGATTTGCTAGGTGTAATGTGTGTTTTTGGAGGCTGCAGTATGTTAACGTTTGTCTCCTTGTGGTAGTGTGGAACTTATGTAACCTATAGTGCAACCTCACCGAAGTATATTGCCAAAATCACACAGCAGCTAGGACACCTCACCTGATCATATTATACTGACAACAGGCTAACGAATTGTCCCACCCCTAATGCGATGAGGGCAGCAGCAGCAGCTACAATTTTATAGACTCTGGTATGTATGTCTCGGCCAGGGGACAGAACCCAAAGACAGCTTCCTCTGGTATATATATATGTCTCGTCCAGGGGACAGAACCCAAAGACAGCTTCCTCTGGTATATATATATGTCTCGTCCAGGGGACAGAACCCAAAGACAGCTTCCTCTGGTATATATATATGTCTCGTCCAGGGGACAGAACCCAAAGACAGCTTCCTCTGGTATATATATATGTCGCGTCCAGGGGACAGAACCCAAAGACAGCTTCCTCTGGTATATATATATGTCTCGTCCAGGGGACAGAACCCAAAGCCTTCCACTGGTATATATATATGTCTCGGCCAGGGGACAGAACCCAAAGACAGCTTCCTCTGGTATATATATATGTCTCGTCCAGGGGACAGAACCCAAAGACAGCTTCCTCTGGTATATATATATGTCTCGTCCAGGGGACAGAACCCAAAGACAGCTTCCTCTGGTATATATATATGTCGCGTCCAGGGGACAGAACCCAAAGACAGCTTCCTCTGGTATATATATATGTCTCGTCTAGGGGACAGAACCCAAAGCCTTCCACTGGTATATATATATGTCTCGGCCAGGGGACAGAACCCAAAGCCTTCCTCACAGGGACAAATGCTCAACTAAATTCCAAAAGTGAGGCAGTGTCAAGGGAGACATTAGGAAGGACAAAGTTGCTAGAAAGAAAAGAAAAGGAAAGTCACCTTATGATGGAATAACCAGGCTATATATATACTATATATATATATATATAATATATATAAACCGTGATCCGTTGATGACATACAATTAATTAAGGATGTATACTACCTTTCTGTAAAGTGATATTAAACAGTGGCAGCCTTAATTTTTGGCATCAAGCCCTTGGTAATTTAGGGTAAATATTAGATTTGGAATGACCCAGATTTTGGATGACCCAGATTTGAGATGACCTAGATTTGACATGACCCTGATTTGAGATGACCTAGATTTTGAATGACCTAGATTTAAGGTGACCATACTGTACTTCAGTCAGGAAACCTTCTACTGACCAGTCTGCAGGTGTCCATTTGTATATGGACACCTGTAAAGTTATATGGGGCAGATGTCAGCTGTGTTTATATGTAGCGAGGTGTTGTTATCATGATGTATCATTTGTATTAAGGGCTCGAGGTCAAGGATTTCTTGGAATTAGATTTTTGAATGAATTTCTTTCAAAATTATGACCCATAACTAATATCGATGATATTAAAATCAATAATAATGAAATTCTTTAAACTCTGTACTAAGCTTGAGATGATACAATCCAGGATAAAGACATACAGTACACTAGTGTAACAGGGCTACTACTGTAGGACCATGGGGGCCACTTACACAGAACATGTTACTCCTGAGATAGGCTTATTACTAGACATGAACTTCAATTGCTACTTATCTAAATATTCATCCCAAATAGAATCGAAATTTGCATTATAGTTATCTTGCTATAGATGTAATGCTACTGTGTAAATTTCAAGATCCTATTTAGTCAACAAGTACACTTATGTTATTGTGGAGGTGAAATGCCACATAATATTTCAATATTACTTTATGTACTCTAGTACCTATAAACAGATCCTGTATTTTACCTCCAGAATAGCACATTTGTTGATCATCCCATTTTTCAGAGTTCCAAAAGGAAGAGAATAGCTGATATTCCAACTTTTCAAGGATAAAGGATAAAACTGTAGTATACAGGTCCATTGTGCCTCTTTGTACTGTTTTGGATAGGTACAATGAAAGGATAAAGAACTGATATCTCTGGACATTATACATGCGTAACAGTGGTTTGGGCCATTCTCCTTGTCTGCTATCAACATGAACTCATTGTCTACATGTACGAGATAGTCACCATACTTTGAACAGCTGTGTGTTATTTCCAGTCCTGAACATGTATATATATATGTGCATTGCCTAAATTATATAGTGACTGCTGTATTATATGTACGATTATGACAGACTCGGATATTAATTTAATGAGATCACAAGGGAAATTACGTGGCTGTGGCGTAGTTTTCTCACTTTTTTGGCATGTGTAATATCAGGACTATAATATTCTTCTGAGTTAACCTATTAACAGGTTTGGTTAGATTTCCTGCTTGTGTTGAAAACTATGGTCACAGGAGAAATCTTTTGGTGGTTGTTACCCAGATAATGGTGCATATGGAATTTTACCACATCAGATTAAAAACTAATCAGTGAAAAGGATGGCAGACACCAAATTGTTAAAGATGTCATCATTTCTTGAAAGTATTGAGAAAAATTATCATTATCTACCGGTACATACTTTGTGTATGGCTCAAAATCTAATTAGTATTAATGGTCGGTAATAGTTAGACTGGATGTTCTCTATTGATCGTGTGTATAAACTGGATTATTATACGTTGTGGTATGTGTACATAAACAAGTCAAGGATCCATGAGGATTTGTGGTAAAGTTCATGAATCGGAATTATTGTCCTCCTGGATATTAAATTTCCTAGGATAAAGTCAGATATCAATACAATAATCATCGTGGGAGATGATAACAAGGAATTACTTATACATTTGACCAAATATGGTTGAAGTTATATGGATGATAATTTGTGAATGACCAAATAAGGTTATGTCATGTGGATGATAAATTGTGAATGACCAAATAAGGTTAATGTCATGTGGATGATAAATTGTGAATGACCAAATAAGGTTAATGTCATGTGGATGATAAATTGTGAATGACCAAATAAGGTTAATGTCATGTGGATGATAAATTGTGAATGACCAAATAAGGTTAATGTCATGTGGATGATAAATTGTGAATGACCAAATTAGTGGAATCTTCAATGGAGCCTTATTTATTTGTGGATGAAATATGTACGGATAAAACATCACTGATGTGGATCAAAGAGGAGAAACAATGTCATTGATTACATCACAAGACACCCACGTAGATCACGAACATCCATTCTGTAAAAACTGTAAAATTTGTCACCAGGCTCGATACAACCGACGATTCGGCCGCATGTCCATGGTCATCCCGGACACCGTCCAGTGGTGGCTTAACAGTTGGACCATACCAGGGTCACTCGAATCCATCGCAAAGGTGCTCACTATTATATATCTCAGCATGACCTCTGCATGTCTCGGTTTGGTTTGCTTCACCCGTGTTCCTTTTGAACACATTGTAGAGATTCCCACCCGTGTTCCTTTTGAACACATTGTAGAGATTCCCGTTAGGATTGGATGTTTTTTTTCTTTAATAGCTATTTATAGTATCATAATCAGTTATCATTTTCAGTTTAGTGAGCCATGCATATACATTGTCACTTTGGCCATCGTGAATACAATTGTACATATGCTATTGTTTGATTAATGATTAATGACTTCTTCGATCTTACAACAAGATAGAAAATGTCACAGTAAATTTTGTCATTTAATTGTGAATCATGTGAACAAAGTTTGGCATCGAAATATCATCTGACTGATTGACAATCAATGAATTGATGTACATGTACCATCATTGTCATGTCTCCATCCATTTGTTGATGCTGATTGTGTTGTTGGATATCCGAGATAAATAACCTGTGTATTGTGACCTAAGATAAATAACCTGTGTATTGTGACCTAAGATAAATAACCTGTGTATTGTGACCTAAGATAAATAACCTGTGTATTGTGACCTAAGATAAATAACCTGTGTATTGTGACCTAAGGTAAATAAACCTGTGTATTGTGACCTAAGATAAATAACCTGTGTATTGTGACCTAAGATAAATAACCTGTGTATTGTGACCTAAGGTAAATAAACCTGTGTATTGTGACCTAAGATAAATAAACCTGTGTATTGTGACCTACAATATAAGTAACTGTAAAATATCGTGAGGAATGTTACCTCCGTCAATGACAACCTTCATCACCAAGCTTAAGTATGATGAAAATATATGTGAGATTTAAAGTCTCCAGAAATTTGTATTAATTCAAAAATTAAATGTCACTTGTAAGGAAATAGGATCATTCTGAAAGGAGTTCTACATCATGCTTAAATTCATGTAAGGAAACTATGAACAAGGGGGGTTACTTTTACACAGTTTTAATTGATAATGAAGCATATTTATCTATAGAATATTTTATATTAGATGGTGTGGACTTCAAAAGTGTGTGTACTGTACATGTACTAGGCACATAGATATCATGTCAAAACGAAATGCAGATTTATACATTCCATAAAGAGGATTTTAGTCATGGCTAATTACTTGTTACATGTTTTTTCATTTTTAAACAAACATGAAAAAATAATGCATTTGTTGGTAAAACACTGGTGGAAAGCCAGTTAGGTGTAATGAGTACAGGTAATTAGCTTTTAAAGGAACAAATATTGATCTGAAGCATATCAGTTTTAAAGTGCAAATGGTTTTAACCCATACAGTTCCTCTCCCTGTAATTAATCTCCAAAATCAGTGTCATAGGGAGATTAACACTGTAGTGGCCTCTTTAGATTGTACGTAATACTGCCACTGATACCATTAATACAACACATCCCTGGACTTCAAGCTTTACTTGATTACCAAATATTTGCAAATTTTTAATCCAATGAAATATTCAGGTCCTCAAGTTTACTGATTCTCCCTGGATGATGAATACATCATGAATAATGCAGCAATCAAAGATAAAAAAGAACTTTTGAAGATTATAATGCATTGTAAGTACATAAAAACCAAGGAAAATTTTATAGTACATTTGTAATTCCACGAGTACAACAGACATGACCCCTTGTAAGGCCCTTATCAATACAGGACCATGTTCTGTGGGCTTTCTGGTCACCCGACAGGTTAATGTTGATTATAGCATGTTTGAATTTCATGTTCACAGTATGTGAAATTTAAACCCTAAGGGACATAACTTCTACACTACTAGGATTAAGATGTTAAAAAAATCAATTCAAATATGTAGGCATGTTTTATTTTCTGAAACTATTTTTTTTTCCAGAAAGCAAGAAAATGTTAATTTTACATATTATCGACAAGTGATGGATAGTTCCGAGCTGGTTATAATTAGTCGTAGTAGCTGATGATGGATAGTTCTGAGCTGGTTATAATTAGCAGTAGTAGCTGATGATGGATAGTTCTGAGCTGGTTATAATTAGTCGTAGTAGCTGATCATGATGATGGATAGTTCTGAGCTGGTTATAATTAGTGGTAGTAGTCTATGATGGATAGTTCTGAGCTGGTTATAATTAGCAGTAGAAGTTGATGATGGATAGTTCTGAGCTGGTTATAATTAGCAGTAGAAGTTGATGATGGATAGTTCTGAGCTGGTTATAATTAGTCGTAGTAGCTGTTGAAGTATAGTTCCGAGCTGGTTATAATCATAAACATATTTATGTAATCTTGGTACAGAATGATAGATAACAAGTGTCCTCAGCTATAAACATCACAGTGTTGGTTTTTATCAGTTAATCTCTGGAGGTGGGAATCTTTCTGTATCCTAGCTGAAGTGCCATTTATATTGTTTATATTTATAATTACGCTGGTTCTCACCGGTGTTTCCCCCTGGACATTTCTGATCAGTTCTTCCTCGGCCTGGTATATCACAAATCTTCTTAATTAACTTCTCAACTGAAATATGTTCTTAAATTTCACATTATTCTTCTTGAAATGTTCTAGAATTAGACTTTGTGAAATTTATTCACTGCTAAAATTCTATGTAAGGATGAACCAAAGTCATTAATTTGTTTGAGTGGTTGAAAGGTGCATAATTTATAGTTTCATTCCATGCACCAACATGTGGTGGTCTTAATGAATTTGTTGGGCAAATTGATGGCAAGATTAAGTTTTCAATATGTACCTGAAATTAATATGACTGAAACATTAAAATTTGTTCACAAAAAAAAAAAAAAAAAAAAATAGTTACTACATTTTTATTGCAATAAGCACTAGCCCTACCAAGTGATAAAATCAACAATTTGATGTTTATTGCAGTTCAATAAAATTGTTAACAAATGCTATTCTTATTGTCGAGCATGCTTTCAGTTGTTGGTCATGCATTGCTCCCTAACATACACTTGTATGTCCCTGCCCCCAACATACACTTCCATGTATGTCCCTGCCCCCTACATATACTTCCTTAATGTCCCTGCCCACAACATACAATTTCATGTATGTCCCTGCCCCTAACATACACTTCCATGTATGTCCCTGCCCCTAACATACACTTCCATGTATGTCCCTGTCACTAACATATACTTCTGTGTATGTCCCTGCCCCTAACATACACTTCCATATATGTCCCTGCCCCCACTTCCATGTATGTCCCTGCCCCCAACATATACTTTCATGTATGTCCCTGCCCCCAACATACCGGGTACACTTCCATGTATGTCCCTGCCTCTAACATTCACTTCCTTGTGTGTCCCTGTATCTTTGCCCCCAACATATACTAATGTGTATGTCCCTGCCCCCAACATACACTCCCTTGTGTGTCCCTGTATCTTTGCCCCCAACATATACTAATGTGTATGTTCCTGCCCCCAACATACACTCCCTTGTATACCCCTGTATCTATGCCCCCAACATACACTTCCTCCTATGGCTAACTGCTTTCTCTAATGTACGAAACATTGATACACCTATATTTTTTTTACCTGTCGTGTTGTACCTGTATTACAATAGGTGGTGATCTTTCTACACTTCATTAGATACATTGCATCACACAGCTACCAAAGACAAGTCGTGTGGTACAAATCCATCCCTCAAACACTTCCTACAGAAGATAACGTTGCTAATGATCCAACCTGGAGTTTCGTCCTGGTCAGTCTGGCTGGGGTTTCTGTATTGCATTAGGATTCTGTGATGACAGTTTACAGGTCGGTGTTGATGAAATCATTATAATATACTTTGTTATGGTATTTGCTCGAACCATGCGGAGTCTGAGGAACTTACAGTTCGGCAAGCAAAGCTTATTACTCGTAAGTTACATACTTAACATTTTTCATAAACTTGGAGATATCTGGTCAAATCTTCAGAAATGTGTTCATTGTTTGCTTTGATTATGCTAATATCTTTGGTACCCTATGTTGTGATGCTAATATCTTTGATTCCCTATGTTGTGAAAGTTAAAGCCATATGTAATTAAGATATTTAGTTTGATGACAAGGCAATATTACCATATTAACTTGGTTGATTATGAGAATTTTTACACCAGAACATTTCACAATGAAATATAAATTTACTGAAAATGATGTTTTAGCTGTCAGACTAACAAAATAATTTTCCAAAATTGAAATTAAATTGTCCTAATTTAAATCCTCATTTTATTGACTTTTTAACAACACTCATCCTCCTGGTGGGTTGAAGTCTGCTTCACAGAGATATATCAAAATTATATGTAGTACAAATCACAAACCTTCCATATTGTTACATCACTAATAAACTATTGGAAGATTTACTGTTTTTATAGGCCACATCTCCCAAAATCTGTCACAGTGCTTAATTGGGAAATCTTTTGTGAGATTATGTAGTTGACTTATATTTTAAGGGATCATGTTAAAAGTTAGCTAGCTGGGTGTGAGTTATAAGGGATCGTGTTAAAAGTTAGCTAGCTGGGTGCGAGTTATAAGGGATCGTGTTAAAAGTTAGCTAGCTGGGTGCGAGTTATAAGGGATCGTGTTAAAAGTTAGCTAGCTGGGTGCGAGTTATAAGGGATCATGTTAAAAGCTAGCTAGCTGGGTGCGAGTTATAAGGGATCGTGTTAAAAGCTAGCTGGCTGGGTGCGAGTTATAAGGGATCGTGTTAAAAGTTAGGTAGCTGGGTGCGAGTTATTAGGGATCGTGTTAAAAGTTAGCTAGCTGGGTGCGAGTTATAAGGGATCATGTTAAAAGTTAGCTAGCTGGGTGCGAGTTATAAGGGATCGTGTTAAAAGCTAGCTAGCTGGGTGCGAGTTATAAGGGATCGTGTTAAAAGCTAGCTAGCTGGGTGCGAGTTATAAGGGATCGTGTTAAAAGCTAGCTAGCTGGGTGCGAGTTATAAGGGATCGTGTTAAAAGCTAGCTAGCTGGGTGCGAGTTATAAGGGATCGTGTTAAAAGCTAGCTAGCTGGGTGTGAGTTATAAGGGATCATGTTAAAAGCTAGCTTGCTGGGTGTGAGTTATAAGGGATCGTGTTAAAAGCTAGCTGGCTGGGTGCGAGTTATAAGGGATCGTGTTAAAAGCTAGCTAGCTGGGTGTGAGTTATAAGGGATCATGTTAAAAGCTAGCTAGCTGGGTGTGAGTTATAAGGGATCATGTTAAAAGCTAGCTGGCTGGGTGAGAGTTATAAGGGATCATGTTAAAAGCTAGCTAGCTGGGTGCGAGTTATAAGGGATCGTGTTAAAAGCTAGCTAGCTGGGTGTGAGTTATAAGGGATCATGTTATAAGTTAGCTAGCTGGGTGAGAGTTATAAGGGATCATGTTATAAGTTAGCTGGCTGGGTGTGAGTTATAAGGGATCCTGTTAAAAGCTAGCTAGCTGGGTGCGAGTTATAAGGGATCATGTTATAAGTTAGCTAGCTGGGTGCGAGTTATAAGGGATCATGTTAAAAGTTAGCTTGCTGGGTGTGAGTTATAAGGGATCATGTTAAAAGCTAGCTAGCTGGGTGTGAGTTATAAGGGATCGTGTTAAAAGTTAGCTTGCTGGGTGTGAGTTATAAGGGATCATGTTAAAAGCTAGCTAGCTGGGTGCGAGTTATAAGGGATCATGTTAAAAGCTAGCTAGCTGGGTGTGAGTTATATGGGATCATGTTAAAAGCTAGCTAGCTGGGTGTGAGTTATAAGGGATCGTGTTAAAAGCTAGCTGGCTGGGTGCGAGTTATAAGGGATCATGTTAAAAGCTAGCTAGCTGGGTGCGAGTTATAAGGGATCGTGTTAAAAGTTAGCTGGCTGGGTGCGAGTTATAAGGGATCGTGTTAAAAGCTAGCTTGCTGGGTGCGAGTTATAAGGGATCGTGTTAAAAGCTAGCTAGCTGGTGCGAGTTATAAGGGATCATGTTAAAAGTTAGCTGGCTGGGTGCGAGTTATAAGGGATCATGTTAAAAGCTAGCTAGCTGGGTGCGAGTTATAAGGGATCATGTTAAAAGCTAGCTAGCTGGGTGCGAGTTATAAGGGATCATGTTAAAAGCTAGCTAGCTGGGTGTGAGTTATATGGGATCATGTTAAAAGCTAGCTAGCTGGGTGTGAGATAACTCTAATGATGTTTTGGAGGCATTTAATCTATGTTCAAAGTAACATAAAATTGGATAGGGAAAATTAAATATAATTTTAAAACAATGGATCATTTGAATATGACTTTTCATTGTGCTTACTCAATCATAGACACTCAGCATATGGTATTTGGAAGGTTTATTGGTTATGGTGCATGCTATTTATTTCTATTTGAATTGTAGACAATAGTTGTTAGTTGTAACAAACTTAAATTGCAATATTACTGGTAAAGCTCTTTTTCTGGGTCTTACATTAACATTGTTAAGAGTTATCTCCCTTTTAATGTTTTCTGTTCAGGGTTCTATGATTAACATGACATAGTCAGAGTTATCTCCCTTTTAATGTGTAGAGTGTAGGGGATATAAGAACACCGTGTAAGGTACAGAGGAATGCAATAAGGAACTTATTTATAATTACAGACACATTCCTGGTACATGGGAGGGGTTAGTAATACTCAGGATGCTTGTTACAGAGCCACTTTGATTGAATTGCAGATTCATGACCTCAAACATAATTTGAGAAAGTAATTTTAAGTACATGTACACCAAGTACTTGTTTTACATGCTCAGACTTCTGCGTTGAATACGAGGCGTACACTGGTATAATTCTTTTATCAGAGAGAATGGTGACTCCATTAGGTTTAAAAGGCCTCAGAGTGAAAACATCACGTTCTGTATTATAGTCTGATCTTTAGTGTACAAATATATATACATGCTGTGTATGAAGGTTAATTATAAGGCGACTCTGATACAAAAATTACTGAGTTAACATACTTGAGATGGTCTGTGTTTCTTGTCGAGTGATGTTAAAAGTTACCTGGCCTAGAGATTACAACGAGATTACTGACTTTATAGTTTAAGAATGAAAAATGAATGTTTTACTTTTATAAAGTTAAAAAAAGGATACATATTTAATGTGAATAATACGTGTTTGAGATACAGCCTCATCCAATTCAGTTTTGGTGACATATTTACTCAGATTACCGGAAAATCTTCTAAATAGGTGTCATTTTTCGGAAAATCCTAAAAAAAAGATGTAACACAATACTGAGACTTTTCAGGTGTTTACCAGGGTGTTGAGTATACAAACTATGGAATGAATGTGTTGTCATTCTTCAAAGAATTATCGCCCATATGGCCAACACAAAACTTGTGTGGGAGGGTGCAGGAAACCTTAGGACTGTTATAGAGACATGAACCAGCTTATCACCAAAAATTGTCTCTACATTCCAGGAAAGGAAATGAATGTTCTAATAACTATTAGGATGTATTGTTTAACACATACAGTTATCATTAAAAATCAGGTGCCCTAAAAGCCTTGATAGGGCTGCATATTTCCAGCCAACTTGGAATACGATACATATTGTGATACAGACACTGCATTGTATACTGTATTGTGTATGCCTAAATCTCAGTATGATTGTCTTATAATTCGTGACAGTAAATCAGGTAATTAACCATTAGGAACTGAAGAAATATAAAAACACAGAACAACTTCCTGTCTACACCTTTAATCCACTGATGTCTGATCATCTTAATCTCAGTCAATGACTCAGTCCTTAAATATAAATATATACTTGATGATTTTGATGACGAGATCGCTTGACCTGCTTCTATTTTCAGTCAACAGTGCAACAATTTTGAGTATTTTAAAACAAATTTATAAAGAACTGAACAAAATGAACTTGAATACATTCAAACTGATTTGCTAAGTAGTAATAAAACAAATATGTTTTTAGTTGTGTAACAATTAAATTCAATATTCAAACTTTATTTGTATTCGGTACATATTATAACAAATCAACATTAGCTCTAATGAGCTATTAAAACCGACTCCAAAACATTTGGGTGAATGATGGCGAGCTAGATCGAGGTTTAATTGCCCTCTTTACAATATATCCTGCCTGCCATGCTACCAAATGTTTAAACTGCATGCTTGTTAATATATCTGTTGATTTGATGCATATTTTTTGTTAGACTACAATCTTGTTCTGCTGATCACAATTCAACATTGTCAATTTCTAGTTTTGGGAGTGTTCTAATGTATCTCACTTCTATATCTCCATATTGTATATATTACCAAAACCAAAAAATTGCCAATATGGATACATATCTCAATATCAATTACACCACTCAAAGCCAGCTTATAACAAAAACGTACTGTATGGGGCCCTATCAATGTAACATTGTGAATGAACTGACTCTAACACTGTTCCTTTCTACCTAGTTCTCCAGCAGTTATAGATACTCTGATGGATACACTGTATATTGAGAAAAAATATATATAATGAAAATTGGGAAGAGGTTCCTCCTTTTTGTAGACTGTTTATCTGGGAAAACAGAGCTTTTTTAATGGCCTTTTGGGACTGTTAATGGGCCACATTCCCAATTGCAATTATTTCATATTTAAGCCAAATTCCCAAAATTTATAGTTTACTCCTAAAAAAAATTCCCAATTCACCAATTTCTTTGAACTCATTGTACAGGTAATTAATAACATTAGATAATAAACAGTGACCTTTATAGGCAGGTGTGACTTTTATAGGCAGGTGTGACCTTTATAGGCAGGTGTGACCTTTATAGGCAGGTGTGACCTTTATAGGTAGGTGTGACCTTTATAGGTAGGTTTTGACTATTATATATCATTTTACCATTGTACATGTAACATTAAATAATAAAGTGACCTTTATAGGCAGGTGTGACCTTTATAGGCAGGTGTGACCTTTATAGGCAGGTGTGACCTTTATAGGCAAGTGTGACCTTTATAGGCAGGTGTGACCTTAACAGGCAGGTGTGACCTTTATAGGCAGGTTTTGACTGTCAGATATCGTTTTACCATTGTACAGGTAACATTGAATAATAAACAGTGACCTTTATAGTCAGGTATGACCTTTATAGGCAGGTTTTGACTGTCAGATATTGTTTTACCATTGTACAGGTAACATTAAATAATAATAAATAATTTTCTCCACCATCACACAGTCAGGAACAGTATGATTCAGGGTCATTCTCGGGGATGATGTCATCGCTCTAGCCTCCTTGTGAGGACGTAGACAATGCTATTGTCAGTCACAAAACCTTGCATTTGTTTACCTCTGTTCGGTTTGAATATGATTATATGTCGTGAGTATTTAGTTCCGCTTTACCGACTGACCCAAGTGAAAACGTCACAGAGATTAGAGGTGATCTACGCAGCTCAGTGAAAATGATCTTTGCATGTAAATAAAACACACTTTGAGAATACACAGGCAGTTTGAATCGCTCGACCCTGAAATCCACATGTATTCGTAGATAATTATAAGGAAACTGTAGATTTATTCACTGGCATCTTAGCCTACCAATCTCGTAGGATAGAAATCCCTGAAATATATGTAAAATTGTTATTTTAGCTGGACAGACATCGACTGGTACATCAGTTTTGTGAAATCAGTCAGGTGGGACGGCCGATTCAGTGGTGTATGTAAGTGATAGGTGTGTATAGGTATCATATTGACAAAGATTGATGTCGACCTAGAAGCTGTATCGCTAGAAATGGTTCATGTCTGTATAATACAAAGCTAAAGATTATGGTTTTTATCCTGACCAACTTATTGGAGATGTTTTATTGATACAAAATTTAATAATTCCTAGTTACAGTGCCATGTAAACATCTAGTGTTGGAGTACATCTCATTGTTGTGGATAAATGTGAGACAACTTGTTAAAATACAGACACTGACATATATATATATGTCAGCTAAAATGAAACAGTTTGGAGGGACGATTCGTTTGAGGAGGAATGTTCCGATTATTACTGATAATGAGGTATGTACTGATATCAAACACTTTAATGACCTTGTTTGTCTGACAGTAAGTCTGTGACTTCTCTGTAAAATTCAACAATTTTGTATCTACTTGTCCTGTAATGCTCTGAGTCCCCCATTGAGTCAGAGTCTGTGTGTTGTTGTGACAGAAACAAATTCACCTGCAGCAATCAAGATTATTTTATAAAGCAAAGCAAATGTAAAACTTATAAATATTTGTTTATACTAAGTAATGTTTAAAAAGGGTCTTTTATGAAAGGAAAATGGCTACAAGTCTATTTCCTTCAAGATCATTTTAATGTAAAACATCTTGTGTGCCAGAAACTGTTGGAGCGTAAATTTGAATACATTAGTCTAAACATCCCTTGGACTTCATGATGGAAAGCCTCTAAACATGTACACTGTATTCTCCATATGTGACTTAACAAGCTGTATAGTGGATTAAACATTTCACTGATGTCTACCAGTTAACAAGCCGTATAGTAGATTAAACATTTTACTGATATCTACCAGTTAACAAACTGTATAGTAGATTAGACATTTCACTGATATCTACCAGGTAACAAGCTGTATATAGTAGATTAAACATTTCACTGATATCTACCAGTTAACAAGCTCTATAGTAGATTAAACATTTTACTGATATCTACCAGTTAACAAGCTGTATAGTAGATTAAATATTTCACTGTTGTCTACCAGTTAACAAGCTGTATAGTAGATTAAACATGTCACTGACCTCGACCAGTTAACAAGCTGTATAGTAGATTAACAATTTCACTGACCTCGACCAGTTAACAAGCTGTATAGTAGATTAAATATGTCACTGATGTCGACCAGTTAACAAGCTGTATAGTAGATTAGATTAATATTTCACTGTTGTCTACCAGTTAACAAGCTGTATAGTAGATTAAACATGTCACTGATGTCTACCAGTTAACAAGCTGTATAGTAGATTAAACATTTCACTGACCTCGACCAGTTAACAAGCTGTATAGTAGATTAAACATTTCACTGTTGTCTACCAGTTAACAAGCTGTATAGTAGATTAAACATTTCACTGACCTCGACCAGTTAACAAGCTGTATAGTAGATTAAACATTTCACTGACCTCGACCAGTTAACAAGCTGTATAGTAGATTAAACATTTCACTGATGTCTACCAGTTAACAAGCTGTATAGTAGAGTAGATTAAACATTTCACTGACCTCTACTAGTTAACAAGCTGTATAGTAGATTAAGTATTTCACTGACCTCTACCAGTTAACAAGCTGTATAGTAGATTAAATAAGCTGTATAGTAGATTAAACATTTTACTGATATCTACCAGTTAACAAGCTGTATAGTAGATTAAACATTTCACTGATCTCTACTAGTTAACAAGCTGTATAGTAGATTAAACATTTCACTGATGTCTACCAGTTAACAAGCTGTATAGTAGATTAAATAAGCTGTATAGTAGATTAAATATTTCACTGACCTCGACCAGTTAACAAACTGTATAGTAGATTAAACATTTCACTGATGTCTACCATGTATTCAAGTGTTTGTAAACATGGAGCAGGTATTTATACACATGTCCTTGTATGTATACCCTTAATGTATGTTATAATATATAAGAGTCGCCATACAAATTCTATACAGGTGTGGAATGTAGCTTTGATACACTGTTGCATGTTCACATTTGGGACACAATGCCCCTTTACGATGAATTGTAAAGCTTAAGTTGACATTTTGTTGGATTTGCTGCTCAACAGTTTTCATAATGACAATTACAACCTACTTATTGTATTATAGCATTCCATCAAATTATGTGTTAATTATAAGTCCATTGGTGTATAGAAACTGAAAAATAATCTCAGTTTATAGAATAGGCTGTTTATCTTGGATCACATGCAGCTATATCCTATAACTAATATATAACGAGGCCAATGCACATAATTTGAATCACAGAATGGGGTTGATGTTTTTAGCTTCCCGAAGCTCCAGCTCCAAAAGACTGTTGAGCTCAGTGGTGTGACATGACCTATTTTCAAGGTCATCCGCAGCCAAATGTGTTGGACTCTTTAAACAACTTTTTCTTGTTAACCAAAATGTCCAGAACAATCGGTAAGTGTCAGTATGAAGCTGGGTTAAAGACTACAATGTTAGTTTAATGAATGACCTTGACCTACTTTCAAATGTGTTCAGATTTTCACTTTTTCTCATTGATCAAAATCTCCAGGACAATGATATTAATCTGCTTGGATGGACTTCTAACATCATTTTTTTTTAAATTATAAGAGTACCTCAAATGAATTAAGGTTTTACAAACCCAAGGTCAAGGTCAATGCTATGTAGGATTTGCTAGATAATTGGCATTTGAGCATGATAAATGACATGTAATACATATAGACATTGTCTATTTACTTGTAATATAAAGACATTGTGTATGACATTGTAATATACAAACATTGTCTATTACATGTGATATATAGACATTGTCTATTTACATGTTATTGTGTATTATGTTTCTAAGTTGTGTCCCCACCACCTTTTGTAAATGAGGGTAATATAATGATAACTTTGTACCTCTGTGTCCATCCGTCCATGTAATGGTGTACACAATACCTCATAAACCCATGGACAGATTTCGTTCCATCAAGTTCTCCACCTGATTAGATTTTTGTGGTCATGGGACAAGGTTAAAGGTCAAAAGATGCACTTAACCACTCCCAAAATAAAAAGGTTGTGTACGATGCATCCCATGCATCCCTGAGACCGTTGACAAATTCACTATATTGATGGAAGGTTGGGTATAACGTCAGCCCCACTCACTTTACATGTGAACTTTAAACTTACAGAAAGAAAATCATAAATAAGTATTGATGTGGTATAGAAGTTGTATGATAAGGTATAGATAATGAGATGTATATTGATGGTTATGTCAGTAGTATGGAAATAGGACAGCTACTTAAAATCAACTTCCTGATAGATATAACTAATGCATACATAGTCTTGTTAGCATACTAATTTTAATATTTTTTCTATCCTATTTTAGCTTTATTTCCAAAATTTTATTTTAGTTATTAGAAATTTATAAAATGTGTTGTTGTTAGGCTTTCTGCTCATCATTATGTTTTGAAACTTTAACATTTATAATTTCTGAATGAATTTTAAAAAAAATCCTTACCAATTATCAGTTGTTAAGCTGTGAAGTCTGCCGCTGTGTATTGGGGGTATGTATAGGGGTGTATCACGGAGTTAGTGTATTAACACAGGAAGTGGAATTTTACGTGTGATCGTATTAACCTATAGGGAAGTATAACTGATGTAACTCCATAATATAGGCATTGTTTTCAAGATGTCCGTCCCATCAACACCGCCCGATGTGGCGTTCCCTACCTTTGAGGAGGATCGAGTCCTTTACTGGATGTCCAGGGTCAGTTGATGAGGTTTTGTGATAGTTATAAACATTTTATTGTGTTGTAGACAACTGTCGGGAGTGTTGACAAAGGAGAATTATACAGTATGAGCTTGTCTATAAAGTAGATCCTGTGTATTGTATAAGTTCCCTGACTCACATTTACATGTATAAAAATTTCATGTGTACAGTTTAAAATTGCTTACAAACTTAAGTTGATCTGTGATTTGATTTTATAAGAGCGAGCGGGGTAGAGTTATTTTATTTGTACAAACTGATTATGACGGTATTGTGTTGTACTTATGAGTTTAGTTTTGTGTTGTGTGTGTGAAACACATGATGGTGTATAAAACTTTTTCCTCATATTATGTATATAAATTATAGATTATAAAGTTAGGAATTAAAGCTACATGGTTGATTTTATTTATCCCGTTGATCTGTACAATTTTATATTTTGTTGTGACTAATCTGTCTCCTTAAATTGATCGTTGATAACATGTTTGTTTGATAAGAGAAGTATTACAAATCAGGTGATATGATGATTTTGTGAACTTTAAGTTACAGACAACACTTCAGTATCATCCTTTAGTTACAGACAACACTTCAGTATCATCCTTTAGTTACAGACAACACTTCAGTATCATCCTTTAGTTACAGACAACACTTCAGTATCATCCTTTAATTACAGACAACACTTCAGTATCATCCTTTAGTTACAGACAACACTTCAGTATCATCCTTTAGTTACAGACAACACTTCAGTATCATCCTTTAGTTACAGACAACACTTCAGTATCATCCTTTAGTTACAGACAACATTTCAGTATCATCCTTTAGTTACAGACAACACTTCAGTATCATCCTTTAGTTACAGACAACATTTCAGTATCATCCTTTAGTTACAGACAACATTTCAGTATCATCCTTTAGTTACAGACAACACTTCAGTATCATCCTTTAGTTACAGACAACACTTCAGTATCATCCTTTAGTTACAGACAACACTTCAGTATCATCCTTTAGTTACAGACAACACTTCAGTATCATCCTTTAGTTACAGACAACACTTCAGTATCATCCTTTAGTTACAGACAACACTTCAGTATCATCCTTTAGTTACAGACAACACTTCAGTATCATCCTTTAGTTACAGACAACACTTCAGTATCATCCTTTAGTTACAGACAACACTTCAGTATCATCCTTTAGTTACAGACAACACTTCAGTATCATCCTTTAGTTACAGACAACACTTCAGTATCATCCTTTAGTTACAGACAACACTTCAGTATCATCCTTTAGTTACAGACAACACTTCAGTATCATCCTTTAGTTACAGACAACACTTCAGTATCATCCTTTAGTTACAGACAACACTTCAGTATCATCCTTTAGTTACAGACAACACTTCAGTATCATCCTTTAGTTACAGACAACACTTCAGTATCATCCTTTAGTTACAGACAACACTTCAGTATCATCCTTTAGTTACAGACAACACTTCAGTATCATCCTTTAGTTACAGACAACACTTCAGTATCATCCTTTAGTTACAGACAACACTTCAGTATCATCCTTTAGTTACAGACAACACTTCAGTATCATCCTTTAGTTACAGACAACACTTCAGTATCATCCTTTAGTTACAGACAACACTTCAGTATCATCCTTTAGTTACAGACAACACTTCAGTATCATCCTTTAGTTACAGACAACACTTCAGTATCATCCTTTAGTTACAGACAACACTTCAGTATCATCCTTTAGTTACAGACAACACTTCAGTATCATCCTTTAGTTACAGACAACACTTCAGTATCATCCTTTAGTTACAGACAACACTTCAGTATCATCCTTTAGTTACAGACAACACTTCAGTATCATCCTTTAGTTACAGACAACACTTCAGTATCATCCTTTAGTTACAGACAACACTTCAGTATCATCCTTTAGTTACAGACAACACTTCAGTATCATCCTTTAGTTACAGACAACACTTCAGTATCATCCTTTAGTTACAGACAACACTTCAGTATCATCCTTTAGTTACAGACAACACTTCAGTATCATCCTTTAGTTACAGACAACACTTCAGTATCATCCTTTAGTTACAGACAACACTTCAGTATCATCCTTTAGTTACAGACAACACTTCAGTATCATCCTTTAGTTACAGACAACACTTCAGTATCATCCTTTAGTTACAGACAACACTTCAGTATCATCCTTTAGTTACAGACAACACTTCAGTATCATCCTTTAGTTATACAGACAACACTTCAGTATCATCCTTTAGTTATACAGACAACATTTCAGTATCATCCTTTAGTTACAGACAACACTTCAGTATCATCCTTTAGTTACAGACAACACTTCAGTATCATCCTTTAGTTACAGACAACACTTCAATATCATCCTTTAGTTACAGACAACACTTCAATATCATCCTTTAGTTACAGACAACACTTCAGTATCATCCTTTAGTTACAGACAACACTTCAGTATCATCCTTTAGTTACAGACAACACTTCAGTATCATCCTTTAGTTACAGACAACACTTCAGTATCATCCTTTAGTTACAGACAACACTTCAGTATCATCCTTTAGTTATAGACAACACTTCAGTATCATCCTTTAATTACAGACAACACTTCAGTATCATCCTTTAGTTACAGACAACACTTCAGTATCATCCTTTAGTTACAGACAACATTTCAGTATCATCCTTTAGTTACAGACAACACTTCAGTATCTTCCTTTAGTTACAGACAACACTTCAGTATCATCCTTTAGTTATACAGACAACATTTCAGTATCATCCTTTAGTTACAGACAACACTTCAATATCATCCTTTAGTTACAGACAACACTTCAGTATCATCCTTTAGTTACAGACAACACTTCAGTATCATCCTTTAGTTATACAGACAACACTTCAGTATCATCCTTTAGTTACAGACAACACTTCAGTATCTTCCTTTAGTTACAGACAACACTTCAGTATCTTCCTTTAGTTACAGACAACACTTCAGTATCATCCTTTAGTTACAGACAACACTTCAGTATCATCCTTTAGTTACAGACAACACTTCAGTATCTTCCTTTAGTTATACAGACAACACTTCAGCATCTTCCTTTAGTTACAGACAACACTTCAGTATCATCCTTTAGTTACAGACAACACTTCAGTATCATCCTTTAGTTACAGACAACACTTCAGTATCTTCCTTTAGTTACAGACAACATTTCAGTATCATCCTTTAGTTATACAGACAACACTTCAGTATCATCCTTTAGTTATACAGACAACACTTTAGTATCATCCTTTAGTTATACAGACAACACTTCAGTATCATCCTTTAGTTACAGACAACACTTCAGTATCATCCTTTAGTTACAGACAACACTTCAGTATCATCCTTTAGTTACAGACAACACTTCAGTATCATCCTTTAGTTATACAGACAACACTTCAGTATCATCCTTTAGTTACAGACAACACTTCAGTATCATCCTTTAGTTACAGACAACACTTCAGTATCATCCTTTAGTTATACAGACAACACTTCAGTATCATCCTTTAGTTACAGACAACACTTCAGTATCATCCTTTAGTTATACAGACAACATTTCAGTATCATCCTTTAGTTACAGACAACACTTCAGTATCATCCTTTAGTTACAGACAACACTTCAGTATCATCCTTTAGTTACAGACAACACTTCAGTATCATCCTTTAGTTACAGACAACACTTCAGTATCATCCTTTAGTAACAGACAACACTTCAGTATCATCCTTTAGTTACAGACAACACTTCAGCATCTTCCTTTAGTTACAGACAACACTTCAGTATCATCCTTTAGTTACAGACAACACTTCAGTATCTTCCCTATTGTGAAGTGTTACTACACTAAACTGCCACACCCCCAGTGTACAGTCACACTGATTCAGGGTTCCGACCCTGATCTCACTAGAAATGTTCTATTTAGTTTAGTTATAGTATAATACACATCACATTAGCCATTCTGTGAGTTTTGAATTGAAGAGGGAGAAGGAGGAGATCAAGATGGGGTTATTAGTCCTGTAATATAAGTCATGGAGGTTCATATCGTGATTTTGTTTGTTTCGCCTGCAAAAAATAGGCGATGTATAGGTATCACTATGTCAACGTCGGCATTCGCACAGAGGTTTCCGTGCAATAACTCGAGTTCACTTGGACGAATCAAACTCAAACTTTATGCGGGTCTTCTTTACCACAAGTGCTTGCTTGGGATTGCTTTTCAGGTCTGAAGGTCAAAGGTCAAGGTCACTGCTACTAAAATTTAAAAAATTGTTTCCTCGTGATTACTCTTGTAATCACCCAACTTTCTCGCAGGTGAAGTATCCACTTCCGTGGAATTCTTGTTAATGTTTATTATTGGATATTTAACATTTTATTTGTTTGTCAAACCTCAAACCTTCAAGGTCTGATATCATAGGATCTTATATTATAGGACTAAGATTGGGTTAAGGGGAGAGCTGTATAAAACTTCTGTCGTGTTGAAATGTCGAGTAGATCGAAACACTGGTAACCTGATTAAGTATCAGGTAATTTATGATGTAAGTCGGAGACAATAATCCCAGCAGGCTGTGATGAGCCTACTGTAGGTATCTCTAGTGTCTCCAGGCTAACCTGTGTTGGTTATTGTTTATGAAACATCTATCAAGGACCTTGTAAACAGTTGTTCAAATCATATATTAAATTTGTATTTTAGCAGGAAGATAAACTCATGATAATATTAAATGAAAATTGTTGGATCCATGAAACGATCTTCATGTTTACTGACTCAGGAATGTCTTAGGAATATTATACTGTGAAAGCATGCTAGTCCTATATAGCTCAATTTCATACAAGATCCATATATTTGTAAGACAAAATGAATTGTCAATATTTATCTGTAAATAAACCCACTCATATATTGCAGTTCAGTGAAATACTAACAGTTTTATTAAGTTTTCCAGAAATAAGTTGACATCTACCTTAATTGGCCCCTTCTCGGGCTTATTACAGGTTAATTAAGGTAAATGGATACATGGCTGGTTATTATGATAGCAATTGAAATGTTTAGTTTCTTATTCAGAGACTCACACAGCAAGTCCAAATACAATGTATATATAGCTAAATTGATCAAAGGTTGGTCATGATAGATAAGTTGAATTGAGGAAGTCCTTATATGGTAATCTATATATAACATCACCTCAAATTATATAACTCTCCTTATATGGTAATCTATATATAACATCACCTCAAATTATATAACTCTCCTTATATGGTAATCTATATATAACATCACCTCAAATTATATAACTCTCCTTATATGGTAATCTATATATAACATCACCTCAAATTATATAACTCTCCTTATATGGTTAATCTATATAACATCACCTCAAATTATATAACTCTCCTTATATGGTTAATCTATATAACATCACCTCAAATTATATAACTCTCCTTATATGGTAATCTATATAACATCACCTCAAATTATATAACTCTCCTTATATGGTAATCTATATATAACATCACCTCAAATTATATAACTCTCCTTATATGGTTAATCTATATAACATCACCTCAAATTATATATCTTTCCTTATACAAACAGTGTATTTGTTAGCTGAAGCAGAAACCTATTAGTTTTGTATATGCACACCCAAACCAAAACCAATCTATAAGATGTTTGTTGAGGATGTAGATAATTGATACACACAGTCTGAACACCAAAACCTGGATATAAAAACTATTTACTGATTATAATGGTACGTTCGTACTTACAATGACACGTTTATGTTGATTTTATACTGTACAATATACATGTTACCACCTCCTAGCTAGTGTTGTATATACTTCCCTTTATACTGAACTCCGGGATGTGTCTAGTAATAAGCCCTTTCTACGATTTTTGATGGAAATTACTGTATTGATCTTGGAGTGAGCCTATACATGGCAATAAAGAAATATCTGGCAATAAGCCCATGTTTGTCAATAAGTCTACATATGGCAATGTACTTTGATACGACAATACTCCTATATCTGTCAATAAGCCCTAACAATAACCCTATGTCAGACAATAAGCCCTAACAATAACCCTATGTCAGACAATAAGCCCTAACAATAACCCTATGTCAGACAATAAGCCCTAACAATAACCCTATGTCAGACAATAAGCCCTAACAATAACCCTATGTCAGACAATAAGCCCTAACAATAACCCTATGTCTGACAATACACATATGCCTGTATATAAGCTTATGTCTGACAATAAGCCTATGTTTGACAATAAGCTTATGCCTGAGGATAAGCCTATAATTTCTTGTAAAAAACATATGATATTATATGACAGTAAGCATACATAACTGACCATAAGTCTTATGTCTGAAATTAAGCACATGCCTGGCTATAAGGTTCTGCCTGATAATAATCCTATGTCTGACATTATAATATATACACGTATAAGCATAATGTCTTGTAATAAGCATATATATGACAATAAGCATTTGTCTGACAGTAAGAATATGCCTGGCTCTAATTCCACCCATAGTTTCTGCTGCAGTTGACCTTGCTTAATTCTGGAAAGTGAAGATTAGTCTGTGATGAAAACTTTTGATATACAGGAGCCTGTGCAGGCTCATTTCTAAGCCAAATATGACACATGAATCAAATCAAATAGGATATGTTATGTTATGTTTCAGATCAATATTTAGGTATGGATGTAATAGTGTACTTCCTCCATAAACTAGCTCTGTTTGTCCTTCAAAAGGTCATTTTCTGCAGTTGTTGGTATAGATTTATAATGGATGGGAAGGGGATTGTGTTAATACCTGCATACCTTACAGAATAGCGCTGTGGAAATCATGCATGGAATTATGAATGGCAAATCTGGAAATTTATATTTAACACTTGAATTAAGTTTCCTCTAGGTGAAGGGATTGGTGCAGATTTTGGCGTGGTCTGTATAGTATATATAGGTCACAAGAAATGACCTCTCACCCTACTTTATTTATTTTTTCTCCAGTGATATGAGTGTTCTTTGTTACAGTGAAGTGCTTTTTTGTAACAGTGAAGTATTTTTGTTTTTTGTTTGCTACAGTTAAGTAACCATGCTTTTGTAATGTTTTTTTTTGCAGGGCCTGAATGGGTTTGAAGAGTTAAGGAAGTACATCAAGCAGGGCTGTGAGTTCTGTAAGGATGTATCAATCATACTGGCTGAGAGGTAAGAAATCTTAGTATTATAAAATTTAGGTCATGAGAGCATCTTATGGTATCAGACACTACATGATATGTAAATGTATGCACCTGTTTTGCTAGGGGCCTAAAATAAAGATAATTTATCCACAAATAAATATAAATTTGTGGTCTTGAATTTGAATTGATGAAGAATCATGATAATTTTTTAGGGAAACATTTTGCTGAATCAGTTCCATTTTCTGTCTTCCTATCTATAGAAAATGGTACTTTAAACATTAGTACATGTACACTATCTAATGGACTTCTACAAGAACCAGTATGTACAATGACATTTTAATGACATTAGTGAAATTCATAGCTGTTGGCATGTTTTAATTATGACAGGGCTGAGTTAGAAAGCACATATGCAAAAGGATTAGCAAAGCTTGCCGCCAAGTTAACGAAGTCCTCCAGCAATACCATAGGGTAAGCATGTTATACCAATTGAACAGTAAACCCATTTGACTTGTAATATGCCAATTTATCTAAAGTGGTGTTCAGTACATGCACAACTGCCAACAAATGTAATTTCATTCCTGTGTTGAGACTTGCAATAAAATTTCCTGAAAAATATCACTTGTCATATATCAATTTTTTTCAGCAGGGTAAAATGTAAGGAATATTATAATCAAATGTTATGAATTCAGTTTGAATATAAAGCAAACTTTAAGGGATTCTGCTGAGTCTTCCTCCAAGTTATTACAGACTTATCTTGCCAGGATTGAATGCTAAGAGATATTAGTATTTAATGACATATGTATCACACATTATGAAGACTGTTGGGTTTGAAATCTATACCAGGCCCCTTTGTATACAATGAGGAACAAAAAACAACTTCAATGTTAATGTAATGCACTTAATCCAATTCTATTAAAATCAAATCTGGTTTAATTTCTTCTGATTCATTATTATTTATATATTATTTCCAGAACTCTTTCCAATGGCTGGAAAGCTGTTGCAGTCACGATGGAGCAGGAGGCAGAATTACACAAGTAACTATCTAGACCTGTTTGGGGATTTTTTTTTGTTGACTGCGCTTTGATACCCCTGTAGTAGTAAGGGTCGTATGCAGTTTTTGTGTCGTCGGCAAAAAGCAGGTGACATATACTATAGGTATCACTTTGTCGGCGGGGGTGTTGGCAACAGCGTCATCTGCATAGAGGTTTCCTAGCGATAAATAGAGTCCCCTTGGGGCGATTAAACAGAAACTTCATGCAGATCTTCCTTACCAAAAGTGCTTGCTTGGGATTGCTTTTCAGGTCTGAAGGTCAAAGGTCAAGGTCACTGTTACTAAAAATAGAAAAATTGTTTACATGCAATAACTCGAGTTCCCTTGGGCCTATATATGATATATTTAAAATTCGAACTTCATGCAGAACTTCCTTACCTAAAGTGCTTGTTTGAGATTGCTTTTCTGGTCCCAAGGTCAAAGGTAAAGGTCACTGTTACTAAAAATAGTAACTCTTGTAATCACCCAACTATCTGTGCAGGCGACACATCCACTTCCTTGGAATTCTTGTTTGGCTAGGGGACACAGCTCCAGAGAGAAATAGTGGATAAAATGTAAAACACATAATTCCCAAGTGTTGTAATAGAGGCAGCAGATTTTATCTTCCAACTGGTTATTTACGATGGAGCTAACAGTCAACAGCTGAATCTGAGTTTGCTGTTGCTAACCAAAATGGAGGTTTCCAGGTTTCCAGTTGGATTCCATGGTTTTCCTGGTGGTCTATATATATCTATATGGAGATTTCCATGGGGTTTCCTGGGGTTGTCCAGGTAATTGTCTGATTATCTAAGGTTACATACAATGACCGAAATTAAGTTTTCCAGATTATATTTAGACTTGAGTCAGGAGATGTGTGGATCAACCATGGTTATCAAAGGGTTACGGTGCCTGAAATCTTTATGTTTAGTCGTCTATTTTTGAAGGCTATGTAGGGTCAGGCATTGAGAGGCAAATGAACCCCTGGGTTAAAATTTAGTGTAATTTTGATTGGAAATCAGATGAGGCAGACATAAAAATTGTTTTCTGCTTGTTAAAAAAATCTTTTTGGGAATTAGTATTATGTAAGCTTGGATTCTATTGATATTGAAGACATATAATCTGAGATTGTGTCAGCTGGGAGTACAGGGTATTTATTCTGTTAATATTCATTTTAATTGACAAGGTTTTCTGCCATTGTTCAACAATCAACATTGTTCATTCAAGTACATTTGTACTGCAGTGTTTTAAAAATGAAATTATTCATATTGTGAATATCTAACTTTTTAAAATTAATGTTACATGTATAAACACTCAACCAAACTTCTACTCACATAAATATTGTATGTACAAAGCATAGTTGCATTAGCTCATTTTCGTTATCTATGCTGGACAAATCTCCTAATCCTGTTTCGACAAAAGTCAGTATTTCAACAATGTATTTCAATTGTCTTTTCAGAAATTTGTCGACGGCCCTTCAGGAAGAAATCAGTAAACCAATCAAACATCTGATGGAAACGCAACATAAAGCGAGGAAACCTGTATGTATTAGAACTGTTCTGTATAGTAAGGCCACAAACCTGTATGTATTAGAACTGTTCTGTATAGTAAGGCCACAGACCTGTATGTATTAGAACTGCTCTGTATAGTAATAAGGCCACAAACCTGTATGTATTAGAACTGTTCTGTATAGTAAGGCCACAAACCTGTATGTATTAGAACTGTTCTGTATAGTAATAAGGCCACAAACCTGTATGTATTAGAACTGTTCTGTATAGTAAGGCCACAAACCTGTATGTATTAGAACTGTTCTGTATAGTAATTAGGCCACAATCCTGTATGTGTTAGAACTGTTCTGTATAGTAAGGCCACAAACCTGTATGTATTAGAACTGTTCTGTATAGTAAGGCCACAAACCTGTATGTATTAGAACTGTTCTGTATAGTAAGGCCACAAACCTGTATGTATTAGAACTGTTCTGTATAGTAAGGCCACAAACCTGTATGTATTGGAACTGTTCTGTATAGTAAGGCCACAAACCTGTATGTATTAGAACTGCTCTGTATAGTAAGGCCACAAACCTGTATGTATTAGAACTGTTCTGTATAGTAAGGCCACAAACCTGTATGTATTAGAACTGTTCTGTATAGTAAGGCCACAAACCTGTATGTATTAGAACTGTTCTGTATAGTAAAGCCACAAACCTGTATGTATTAGAACTGCTCTGTATAGTAAGGCCACAAACCTGTATGTATTAGAACTGCTCTGTATAGTAAAGCCACAAACCTGTATGTATTAGAACTGTTCTGTATAGTAAGGCCACAAACCTGTATGTATTATAACTGTTCTGTATAGTAAAGCCACAAACCTGTATGTATTAGAACTGTTCTGTATAGTAAGGCCACAAACCTGTATGTATTAGAACTGTTCTGTATAGTAAGGCCACAAACCTGTATGTATTAGAACTGTTCTGTATAGTAAGGCCACAAACCTGTATGTATTAGAACTGCTCTGTATAGTAAGGCCACAAACCTGTATGTATTAGAACTGTTCTGTATAGTAAGGCCACAAACCTGTATGTATTAGAACTGCTCTGTATAGTAAGGCCACAAACCTGTATGTATTAGAACTGCTCTGTATAGTAAGGCCACAAACCTGTATGTTTTAGAACTGTTCTGTATAGTAATTAGGCCACAAACCTGTATGTATTAGAACTGCTCTGTATAGTAAGGCCACAAACCTGTATGTATTAGAACTGCTCTGTATAGTAAGGCCACAAACCTGTATGTATTAGAACTGTTCTGTATAGTAAGGCCACAAACCTGTATGTATTAGAACTGCTCTGTATAGTAAGGCCACAAACCTGTATGTATTAGAACTGCTCTGTATAGTAAGGCCACAAACCTGTATGTATTAGAACTGTTCTGTATAGTAAGGCCACAAACCTGTATGTATTAGAACTGTTCTGTATAGTAAGGCCACAAACCTGTATGTATTAGAACTGTTCTGTATAGTAATTAGGCCACAAACCTGTACATATTAGAACTGTTCTGTATAGTAAGGCCACAAACCTGTATGTATTAGAACTGTTCTGTATAGTAAGGCCACAAACCTGTATGTATTAGAACTGTTCTGTATAGTAATTAGGCCACAAACCTGTACATATTAGAACTGTTCTGTATAGTAAGGCCACAAACCTGTATGTATTAGAACTGCTCTGTATAGTAAGGCCACAAACCTGTATGTATTAGAACTGTTCTGTATAGTAATTAGGCCACAAACCTGTACATATTAGAACTGTTCTGTATAGTAAGGCCACAAACCTGTATGTATTAGAACTGTTCTGTATAGTAAGGCCACAAACCTGTATGTATTAGAACTGTTCTGTATAGTAATTAGGCCACAAACCTGTACATATTAGAACTGTTCTGTATAGTAAGGCCACAAACCTGTATGTATTAGAACTGCTCTGTATAGTAAGGCCACAAACCTGTATGTATTAGAACTGCTCTGTATAGTAAGGCCACAAACCTGTATGTATTAGAACTGTTCTGTATAGTAAAGCCACAAACCTGTATGTATTAGAACTGCTCTGTATAGTAAGGCCACAAACCTGTATGTATTAGAACTGTTCTGTATAGTAAGGCCACAAACTGTACATATTAGAACTGTTCTGTATAGTAAGGCCACAAACCTGTATGTATTAGAACTGTTCTGTATAGAAAGGCCACAAACCTGTACATATTAGAACTGTTCTGTATAGTAAGGCCACAAACCTGTATGTATTAGAACTGTTCTGTATAGAAAGGCCACAAACTGTACATATTAGAACTGTTCTGTATAGAAAGGCCACAAACTGTACATATTAGAACTACTCTGTATAGTAAGGCCACAAACCTGTATGTATTAGAACTGTTCTGTATAGTAAGGCCACAAACCTGTATGTATTAGAACTGTTCTGTATAGTAAGGCCACAAACCTGTATGTATTAGAACTGTTCTGTATAGTAAGGCCACAAACCTGTATGTATTAGAACTACTCTGTATAGTAAGGCCACAAACCTGTATGTATTAGAACTGTTCTGTATAGAAAGGCCACAAACTGTACATATTAGAACTGTTCTGTATAGTAAGGCCACAAACCTGTATGTATTAGAACTGTTCTGTATAGAAAGGCCACAAACTGTACATATTAGAACTGTTCTGTATAGAAAGGCCACAAACTGTACATATTAGAACTACTCTGTATAGTAAGGCCACAAACCTGTATGTATTAGAACTGTTCTGTATAGTAAGGCCACAAACCTGTATGTATTAGAACTGTTCTGTATAGTAAGGCCACAAACCTGTATGTTTTAGAACTGTTCTGTATAGTAAGGCCACAAACCTGTATGTATTAGAACTGTTCTGTATAGTAAGGCCACAAACCTGTATGTATTAGAACTGTTCTGTATAGTAAGGCCACAAACCTGTATGTTTTAGAACTGTTCTGTATAGTAAGGCCACAAACCTGTATGTATTAGAACTGTTCTGTATAGTAAAGCCAAAAACCTGTATGTATTAGAACTGCTCTGTATAGTAAGGCCACAAACTGTACATATTAGAACTGCTCTGTATAGTAAGGCCACAAACCTGTATGTATTAGAACTGCTCTGTATAGTAAGGCCACAAACCTGTATGTATTAGAACTGCTCTGTATAGTAAGGCCACAAACCTGTATGTATTAGAACTGCTCTGTATATTAAGGCCACAAACCTGTATGTATTAGAACTGTTCTGTATAGTAAGGCCACAAACCTGTATGTATTAGAACTGCTCTGTATAGTAAGGCCACAAACCTGTATGTATTGGAACTGCTCTGTATAGTAAGGCCACAAACCTGTATGTATTAGAACTGCTCTGTATAGTAATTAGGCCACAAACCTGTACATATTAGAACTGTTCTGTATAGTAAGGCCACAAACCTGTATGTATTAGAACTGCTCTGTATAGTAAGGCCACAAACCTGTATGTATTGGAACTGCTCTGTATAGTAATTAGGCCACAAACCTGTACATATTAGAACTGTTCTGTATAGTAAGGCCACAAACCTGTATGTATTAGAACTGCTCTGTATAGTAATTAGGCCACAAACCTGTATGTATTAGAACTGTTCTGTATAGTAAGGCCACAAACCTGTATGTATTGGAACTGCTCTGTATAGTAATTAGGCCACAAACCTGTACATATTAGAACTGTTCTGTATAGTAAGGCCACAAACCTGTATGTATTAGAACTGCTCTGTATAGTAAGGCCACAAACCTGTATGTATTGGAACTGCTCTGTATAGTAATTAGGCCACAACCCTGTACATATTAGAACTGTTCTGTATAGTAAGGCCACAAACCTGTATGTATTAGAACTGCTCTGTATAGTAAGGCCACAAACCTGTATGTATTAGAACTGTTCTGTATAGTAAGGCCACAAACCTGTATGTATTAGAACTGCTCTGTATAGTAAGGCCACAAACCTGTATGTATTAGAACTGTTCTGTATAGTAAGGCCACAAACCTGTATGTATTAGAACTGCTCTGTATATTAAGGCCACAAACCTGTATGTATTAGAACTGTTCTGTATAGTAAGGCCACAAACCTGTATGTATTAGAACTGTTCTGTATAGTAAGGCCACAAACCTGTATGTATTAGAACTGTTCTGTATAGTAAGGCCACAAACCTGTATGTATTAGAACTGTTCTGTATAGTAAGGCCACAAACCTGTATGTATTAGAACTGCTCTGTATAGTAAGGCCACAAACCTGTATGTATTAGAACTGCTCTGTATAGTAAGGCCACAAACCTGTATGTATTAGAACTGCTCTGTATAGTAAGGCCACAAACCTGTATGTATTAGAACTGCTCTGTATAGTAAGGCCACAAACCTGTATGTATTAGAACTGCTCTGTATAGTAAGGCCACAAACCTGTATGTATTAGAACTGCTCTGTATAGTAAGGCCACAAACCTGTATGTATTAGAACTGCTCTGTATAGTAAGGCCACAAACCTGTATGTATTAGAACTGTTCTGTATAGTAAGGCCACAAACCTGTATGTATTAGAACTGCTCTGTATAGTAAGGCCACAAACCTGTATGTATTAGAACTGCTCTGTATAGTAAGGCCACAAACCTGTATGTATTAGAACTGCTCTGTATAGTAAGGCCACAAACCTGTATGTATTAGAACTGCTCTGTATAGTAAGGCCACAAACCTGTATGTATTAGAACTGCTCTGTATAGTAAGGCCACAAACCTGTATGTATTAGAACTGCTCTGTATAGTAAGGCCACAAACCTGTATGTATTAGAACTGTTCTGTATAGTAAGGCCACAAACCTGTATGTATTAGAACTGTTCTGTATAGTAAGGCCACAAACCTGTATGTATTAGAACTGTTCTGTATAGTAAGGCCACAAACCTGTATGTATTATAACTGTTCTGTATAGTAAGGCCACAAACCTGTATGTATTAGAACTGTTCTGTATATTAAGGCCACAAACCTGTATGTATTATAACTGTTCTGTATAGTAAGGCCACAAACCTGTATGTTTTAGAACTGTTCTGTATAGTAATTAGGCCACAAACCTGTATGTATTAGAACTGCTCTGTATAGTAAGGCCACAAACCTGTATGTATTAGAACTGCTCTGTATAGTAATTAGGCCACAAACCTGTACATATTAGAACTGTTCTGTATAGTAAGGCCACAAACCTGTATGTATTAGAACTGCTCTGTATAGTAAAGCCACAAACCTGTATGTATTAGAACTACTCTGTATAGTAAGGCCACAAACCTGTATGTATTAGAACTACTCTGTATAGTAAGGCCACAAACCTGTATGTATTAGAACTGCTCTGTATAGTAATTAGGCCACAAACCTGTACATATTAGAACTGTTCTGTATAGTAAGGCCACAAACCTGTATGTATTAGAACTGCTCTGTATAGTAATTAGGCCACAAACCTGTACATATTAGAACTGTTCTGTATAGTAAGGCCACAAACCTGTATGTATTAGAACTGTTCTGTATAGTAAGGCCACAAACCTGTACATATTAGAACTGTTCTGTATAGTAAGGCCACAAACCTGTATGTATTAGAACTGTTCTGTATAGTAAGGCCACAAACCTGTATGTATTAGAACTGTTCTGTATAGTAAGGCCACAAACCTGTACATATTAGAACTGTTCTGTATAGTAAGGCCACAAACCTGTATGTATTAGAACTGCTCTGTATAGTAAGGCCACAAACCTGTACATATTAGAACTGTTCTGTATAGTAAGGCCACAAACCTGTATGTATTAGAACTGTTCTGTATAGTAAGGCCACAAACCTGTATGTATTAGAACTGTTCTGTATAGTAAGGCCACAAACCTGTACATATTAGAACTGTTCTGTATAGTAAGGCCACAAACCTGTATGTATTAGAACTGCTCTGTATAGTAAGGCCACAAACCTGTATGTATTAGAACTGTTCTGTATAGTAAGGCCACAAACCTGTATGTATTAGAACTGTTCTGTATAGTAAGGCCACAAACCTGTACATATTAGAACTGTTCTGTATAGTAAGGCCACAAACCTGTACATATTAGAACTGTTCTGTATAGTAAGGCCACAAACCTGTATGTATTAGAACTGTTCTGTATATTAAGGCCACAAACCTGTATGTATTGGAACTGCTCTGTATAGTAAGGCCACAAACCTGTATGTATTAGAACTACTCTGTATAGTAAGGCCACAAACCTGTATGTATTAGAACTGCTCTGTATAGTAATTAGGCCACAAACCTGTATGTATTAGAACTGCTCTGTATAGTAAGGCCACAAACCTGTATGTATTAGAACTACTCTGTATAGTAAGGCCACAAACCTGTATGTATTAGAACTGTTCTGTATAGTAAGGCCACAAACCTGTATGTATTAGAACTGTTCTGTATAGTAATTAGGCCACAAACCTGTATGTATTAGAACTGTTCTGTATAGTAAGGCCACAAACCTGTATGTATTAGAACTGCTCTGTATAGTAAGGCCACAAACCTGTATGTATTAGAACTGCTCTGTATAGTAAAGCCACAAACCTGTATGTATTAGAACTACTCTGTATAGTAAGGCCACAAACCTGTATGTATTAGAACTGTTCTGTATAGTAATTAGGCCACAAACCTGTATGTATTAGAACTGTTCTGTATAGTAAGGCCACAAACCTGTATGTATTAGAACTGCTCTGTATAGTAAGGCCACAAACCTGTATGTATTAGAACTGCTCTGTATAGTAAAGCCACAAACCTGTATGTATTAGAACTACTCTGTATAGTAAGGCCACAAACCTGTATGTATTAGAACTACTCTGTATATTAAGGCCACAAACCTGTATGTATTAGAACTGCTCTGTATATTAAGGCCACCTGTAATCTTATTTTAGCATTTTTCGTACTGGAAGTATTCCACTAAATTACGATCGCAATAATGTCAGTTTATCTACATTTGTTACTATAGCAATCATTATTCAGATAATCTGATATATATTTGTCATCGACTTTCCGTTGTGAAAATTGTCTGTTAATTAATTGTATGTCCTCCATCATACAAATATATCAAATTAATATTGCAGTCAGAGGCTAAGTAGAGGCCGGCAGGTAACCACTAGCATAGGCCCCAGTTTTAGGAATGTTTAAGTTTGATGGAAATTAAACAAAAAAGGAGATTCTTGAATTGAGGACACTTCCTCTCTGTAAATACTGTGATGATTATAGTTTGCAGAGTTATGAAAGTTTGAAATTAGACCCTGTCATGTTACATTGAGCTTCTCTTTAAAATTCATGGTCCAGAAGTTTGGGATTATTTTCCTGGATAGAAGTGTTTTTATGAGAAAAGCATTTCCTAAGAATATATTCAGGAAACAAACATTTTTCATTTAACAGGAAACACTTATTTATATAAAAAAAGTGACATCATTACCGGAGTATATGCTGTATTTTAAGAGGTTAGCCTGTACATGTATGGAAGGTGTGAGCTTTCCGAACAATAGAGATTTTATTAAGAAATTAAGTTAACAGTATTTTAAAAGTTTTTCTGTTAAAACTTTCTAGTCTTCAAAATATAAAATCCAACATTATTTCTCATTACAGATAGAGGTGGCTGTAGACAAGAGTCTGAAGACGCTGACGGACAGGCGGGCAGAGGAGTATAAGGTCAGATTAAATACTTTGAGTTTAATGGTGAATGGTGATCACTGTATGAATGTTACTATTATGATCCAGATTTAGGGATGAGGATTTTATGTCAGAAATCAGAACAACATATTAATAGTAGTCTAACAATATAAACCTGACATTATTTGGATATATCTTGTAAAATTTACATACAGATACATAATAATCTATTGATAAACAAGATGGCAGAAAAGAACTCCACATTTCGTTTTGAGCTTTGTTTGAGTTTTATCGCAATGCAAGAGATGTCGTGTGTAAGCTGTTAGCGCCAAAATGGCAGCCCCGACTGTATATGCCCCCCAGGGAGTTGAGAAAGACATTAGTCGGTTGCTGAAAACCCAATAACTACGGATAATAATTTATGAACCGTTTTTAATGGCTATGTGACATAGCAGTACCGGGTATGTAAGAATCCTAATTATTATCTTTTATCATATTTTCTAGAATGAATCCAGAACACCTATACATATCTCTCATAAAATTGTTATTTTGTTATTTCAGGCTAAAAGAGGAGCATATTCGAGTGCTAAGGATCGAGAGAAAGGGGAGGAATCTTTGTCAGATGCTCGTTCAGGGAAAGGCAAATATTCAGAAAAGGAGTTAACAAAGGTTTGTTCATATAACAGATACTACACTGCCGCCTGTGTACACATTGTTTGTCATAAAAATGGCATAAAATGGTACCAACAGTATAGAAAAAATGCTTTATTTCAAGATAACGTAACTTAAATATTGAAGATACCTTTAGTTTTACACAGGTTTAATATTTATTTATGGACAGATCCTTGAAACATTTTATTTTGAATATATAAATTCTAAAGCCACTCTAGACCGAAAATATTCACCTACTGAATTAACATATTGGTATTCTGTGAAAGCCTCAAATTTTTACTTAATGGACAATGTTTCAGGCCAGATGTAAAATGAAACTTTATTTCACAGCCATTATGACAAATGTGTGTATCAATTTTTTAGCAACATAAAGAATTGAATTATTTCTCTGCATGGTGGACAGATCACAATTTTTTGCAGTTGTACATAAATAATGATTTTATAGCTGAGTGTTCTGTGTAGTTTGTAGGTGAACAGTTTGTCTTCACATTCCTTCTGACTATAGTATTCTTATTTTGCATATCTATAATTACATTTTTGTTATATCTAAATAAATTTTGTAGCTGGATAAGAAATGTGAACAAGCTGCGAAGTTGTTACGGAAAGCAGACAAAGATTACTGTGAGTTATGTGAGAAGGCAGAAGCCGCGCGACAGGAATGGGACTTCTCCGTCTGTAAGGTATGTAACTGGACATTTCATTTATATTAATATATTATTTATTTGAGATACTAGAAATATTGTAGATGTGAACATTGAACTACTATAGTATGTCAATTTCCAGAGACTTGAGTTTTTGAAATTGATCAATATCCTGCATGGAAATTCTTAGAAATGGGTAATATTGATGGCTATCTGTAAAATGAAATTTATCTACAGCCACAATTACACTATCAGTTTATGCTATATCATTTTTGTATCGTGTAATAAATCTTTAAACTTCTGTAGGACGTTACTCAACTGTTATGTTCCAGAAGTCTGTAAGAGTTATCCCCCTTTAAAATAATATTTCTTTTTCTGTTAAAAAACACCTTTAATTAAAAAATCATTCATATTAAACTGAAATTTTAAAGAGTACAATGTACATTATAATATAAAATACAGATTTAATAAATGATTTTATTATTTAGGTAGATATATTTTGAGATATTTATGCAAAACTTCCTTGTATGCAAATTAGAGTTCAGTCATATCACTGTGATTTTTAACAGTGTAAATTACAAAATGTACATGTTGTGAATAAAAAGGGCCTTTGTCGTGAGTGGCACTTGGTTCCCTCTGGGAGTCGAGCGGAATGACAATCAAGACATTTCGGAGGCATAATTTCTGTACACCGGTGGCAGTTGGTGTTCTTCTGACCTGACGCCCCACAAAAAATACAAATGAAATATTATTGAAAAATGTCATCCTCAAAATTAATCCTCACTTCAATGGTTTTTCTGTTGCTACAAATGAACAGAAGTAATGGCGAAGATGTTACTTTTCCTTTGGCGTCATTAATTTCAGTTTCTCAAAAAAGTGTACTGTGGCAATTAAATTTGACACAGGGAATCTTTGGTTCCTTGACTTTTAGGGATGATCAGTGTATATACCAGTTTCATGCGGGAAATGGAAATGTTATACTGTCTGAAAGTATTGTGGTTTTGTTTTTGGGTTTGCTGTCCCCTCTATAGTAGGATAGACGGGATAGCTAATATCAGTGATTTTCTTCGCCCACAAAATTTAATATAATCGTAGATATTATGTGGTTACACAGGTACACCGACACAATCACAGGTGTGGGAGTCCAACATCCTGTTGTTCTGGAGGAATCTGAGGTGGATAGCGGAGTATCCTAATAATATTCTAATAAAAAAAAGTAATCACACTTCTATAGATGTTAACTTTTTACACATTTCATGAACCATTGTAGAGGGTCCAAACAGGGAAGGTTTAGAGATATTTTGCTGCAGAATTTTTCTGTTGAGGGGAGTTTAATATATAATCATGTTTATTTTCAGGGAAGTGCCCAACTTCAAACACTAGAGGAGGAGAGAATCAATAAGATGTCTGAGTATCTAAACCAGTACAACAGCCACATATCCGTGTTGGGGCCACGACTCACACAGGTATGTAGATTTAGTTAGGTCTGTTGGGGTCTCGACTCACACAGGTATGTAGATTTAGTTAGGTCTGTTGGGGTCTCGACTCACACAGGTATGTAGATTTAGTTAGGTCTGTTGGGGTCTCGACTCACACAGGTATGTAGATTTAGTTAGGTCTGTTGGGGTCTCGACTCACACAGGTATGTAGATTTAGTTAGGCCTGTTGGGGTCTCGACTCACACAGGTATGTAGATTTAGTTAGGCCTGTTGGGGCCTCGACTCACACAGGTATGTATAGATTTAGTTAGGCCTGTTGGGGCCACGACTCACACAGGTATGTAGATTTAGTTAGGCCTGTTGGGGCCTCGACTCACACAGGTATGTAGATTTAGTTAGGCCTGTTGGGGTCTCGACTCACACAGGTATGTATAGATTTAGTTAGGCCTGTTGGGGTCTCGACTCACACACGTACATAGATTAAGTTAGGCCATGAATTATACAGGTGTTATAATTATGTTTGTATGTGGAATTAAAATGACAAAGGTTAAAGGTCAAAAACACTCAAAACTCATTTGGGTATCCATATATTGTTTGGATTTTCTTTGTGACAGCTATAGGAGAATAAAGCCATGCCTTGTACGTGGCACCCTGTACTCTTTGCTGTTCAAGTGAACAACTCTCATCTTGTTAATAAATGTTGCTAAATTAAGATTAAGAAAACTTTGTTATTTCAGAGTTGTGACCGTCTCCACGAAGCGGTGATTTCTGTTGACCTTCAGTCTGACCTTAAGACAATCGTCCAACAGAAGGGATCCAGCATGACTACTCCAGAACAGATCCTTCTGGACTGTTATGTAAGTTTTATCTATCGGTACACCTCTTAACTGAACATTTTGTGGGTAGATCCTAATCCTTGTCTAGTGAAAATGATATCTCCCATGTTCCTTGTTATCAGAAACTTGTCAACTTATACTATTCTTACGGCCATGTCTTTTGTACTGCTTACAGTCTGAAGATATGCAATTTAGTATGAAAGCTGAGAGACGAAAAAATTCTCTACAAAATTACCTGCTGTATCTGCGCCAAGCAATAGAGAGGGAACGGAAAGGAAGAGAAGGTAACCATAGCAACAGATTTTGTTACCTTTCCAGAAACATAAACTGTCTTTAGTTAAAATTTAAGTTGAAGTAATTTAAAAACTGGACATATCTACATTAAAATCCCCAGTACTCTACTGAGGTCTACAGCCGCCGTGGACGTCCACAATTACTGATTACACCTCTATTACAATGTGATCAGGTTACCTGTGTGTATGTTACCATAGTGACCGCATGGTGGTGGTTTTTAACTCATTCATTATACAGTCGACACTGTCTTATTTGACTTTCCAAGGGACTAAGATAAAAAGGTCACATAAGACAGGGAGTCACTTAACACAGTCCGGGTCCATCCAGTGACAAATGTATCACAAATTGTATACCATTAGTCTCCATGCTTTATATGACATTGGAAGCAAAACTCTTTTTAAGGTATTTAACAAAACATGTTTTGAACAAATTGTTTATTAAAATAAATACATGTATCATTGGCTGTTCTGTGCTAATTGTATTTAAGAACCTTGGCTAAGGAAGTTTTGTTTACCAGTTAGAAGCATAATGCTTAAATCATTTACTTAACAGGTGTGGAAAAATTGGTAGAGGTGTACAAACAGAGACCAAATTTTGCTGATCAAGATGCTCAAGATGATGCCCGACAAAGATTGTCACAGGTAGGCAGAGAAAATACATGGTGTCGTTAGTTAGGCAGAGAAAATACATGGTGTCGTTAGTTAGGCAGAGAGAATAACAGGTGTCGTTAGTTAGGCAGAGAGAATACCAGGTGTCATTAGTTAGGCAGAGAGATCACCAGTTGTCAATAGTTAGGCAGAAATAATACAAAGTGTCATTAGTTAGGCAGAGAGAATACTAAGTGTCTTTAGTTAGGTAGAGAGAATACAAGGTGTCGTTAGTTAGGCAGAGAGAATACAAGGTGTCGTTAGTTAGGCAGAGAGAATACCAGGTGTCGTTAGTTAGGCAGAGAGAATAACAGGTGTCGTTAGTTAGGCAGAGAGAATACCTGGTGTCGTTAGTTAGGCAGAGAAAATACATGGTGTCGTTAGTTAGGCAGAGAGAATACCTGGTGTCGTTAGTTAGGCAGAGAGATCACCAGTTGTCAATAGTTAGGCAGAAATAATACCAAGTGTCATTAGTTAGGCAGAGAGAATACCAAGTGTCATTAGTTAGGCAGAAATAATACAAGGTGTCGTTTGTTAGCCAAAGAGAATACAAGGTGTCGTTAGTTAGGCAGAGAGAATACAAGGTGTCATTAGTTAGGCAGATAGAGTACCAAGTGTTGTTAGTTAGCCAAAGAGAATACAAGGTGTCATTAGTTAGGCAGATAGAGTACCAAGTGTTGTTAGTTAGGCAGAGAGAATACATGGTGTCATTAGTTAGGCAGATAGAGTACCAAGTGTTGTTAGTTAGGCAGAGAGAATACAAGGTGTCATTAGTTAGGCAGATAGAGTACCAAGTGTTGTTAGTTAGGCAGAGAGAATACATGGTGTCATTAGTTAGGCAGATAGAGTACCAAGTGTTGTTAGTTAGGCAGAGAGACTAAAAATGTCATTAGATAGGCAGAGAGACTAAAAATGTCATAAGTTAGGAAGAAAGACTATAAAGCGTCATTAGTTAGGCAGATAGACTAAGTGTCACCTGTTAGGCAGATAGTCTAAAAGTGTCATTAGTTAGGCAGAAAGAATACCAGGTGTGATCAGATAGGTAGAGAGAATACCAGGAGTGATCAGTTGGACAGAAAGACTATAAAGTGTCATTAGGTAGACAGATAGACTAAGTGTCACCTGTTAGGCAGATAGACTAAAAGTGTTATAAGTTAGGCAGAGAGACTTCAAAGTGTCATTAGTTAGGCAAAGAGACTTCAAAGTGTTATAAGTTAGGCAGAGAGACTATAAAGAGTCATTAGTTATGTAGATTGCAATTGATGTGCATTTAGATAGACAGACTCAGAGCTAGGCAACTTTGAAAATCTAGCTTTTCTATTAACCCATTGATTTCTTATTCTAGGTGACGTTTACGATGAATTTTCTAGAAGCTAGTCATTTTAAAATGGCGTCCACACTTGCCAAGTTGGAGGGACAACAGAAACTAACCCATAAGTTTGCACAATACCTAGAAACAGCTCGAGACAAACAGGTAATAAAGATTTCCTTTCAGGCACCAAGGTAAGTTTTGTCACTGATTCTTGTTCTAGATTACTAGAAGTTTAGATTTCGCAAAAGAAAAATTATTTAAGGAATTGCCTTATCTAACCAGTCTTTTGTACATTTAAAAATGATGTGGCAATTATATGTTATATTATAGTTTACAGATATGGTGTGTTATTCAGTTATTATTGCACCATCAAGTTTTGTTATTTTCTTTCCTAATGCATGTATTTTGGATTATAATTTATCTGTAAATTGGGATATTTTTGGTGCCTTGAAATTAGTGTAGTAAAAATCCTAGACAGAGGTCATAATCCAGTGTATAATTTTAGTTCCTTCCCCAGAGTAGACCGACTATAATCCAGTGTAATTTTCATTCCTTCTCCAGAGAAGACCGACTATAATCCGGTGTAATTTTCATTCCTTCTCCAGAGAAGACCGACTATAATCCGGTGTAATTTTCATTCCTTCCCCAGAGTAAACCGACTATAATCCAGTGTAATTTTCATTCCTTCCCCAGGGTAGACCAACTATAATCCAGTGTAATTTTAGTTCCTTCCCCAGGGTATCCCGACTATAATCCAGTGTAATTTTCCTTCCCCAGGGTATCCCGACTATAATCCAGTGTAATTTTCATTCCTTCCCCAGAGACGACTGACTATAATCCTGTGTAATTTTCATTCCCCAGGGTATCCCGACTATAATCCGGTGTAATTTTCCTTCCCCAGGGTAGACCGACTATAATCCGGTGTAATTTTCCTTCCCCAGAGAAGACCGACTATAATCCAGTTTAATTTTCCTTCCCCAGGGTAGACCGACTATAATCCGGTGTAATTTTCCTTCCCCAGGGTAGACCGACTATAATCCGGTGTAATTTTCATTCCCCAGGGTAGACCGACTATAATCCGGTGTAATTTTCCTTCCCCAGAGAAGACCGACTATAATCCGGTGTAATTTTCATTCCCCAGGGTAGACCGACTATAATCCAGTGTAATTTTCCTTCCCCAGAGAAGACCGACTATAATCCGGTGTAATTTTCCTTCCCAGAGAAGACCGACTATAATCCAGTTTAATTTTCCTTCCCCAGGGTAGACCGACTATAATCCGGTGTAATTTTCCTTCCCCAGGGTAGACCGACTATAATCCGGTGTAATTTTCATTCCCCAGGGTAGACCGACTATAATCCGGTGTAATTTTCCTTCCCCAGAGAAGACCGACTATAATCCGGTGTAATTTTCCTTCCCCAGAGAAGACCGACTATAATCCAGTTTAATTTTCCTTCCCCAGAGAAGACCGACTATAATCCGGTGTAATTTTCCTTCCCCAGAGAAGACCGACTATAATCCGGTGTAATTTTCCTTCCCCAGGGTAGACCGACTATAATCCGGTGTAATTTTCCTTCCCCAGAGAAGACCGACTATAATCCGGTGTAATTTTCCTTCCCCAGGGTAGACCGACTATAATCCAGTTTAATTTTCCTTCCCCAGGGTATCCCTATCAGCACCTTGAAGCTACCCATGAACCTGGCACTGGAGGGAAGTTCTGGGTACGTTACGCGGTCATTCCCCTTGCCGTTACTCGGAGTCATGGAAAAAAATATCGGATTGAATGCTGCTCAAGTTTGCCCCTGGGGTGGGGCTAAACTTTACTAAAGTTTATATAGGGAAATAACATTTTTGACTTTTATTTCTATTGGAATTCATTCTAATTTTGTAAACATTGTCACCATTGACGTGTTACTATAGTTTATATAGGTAAATCACATTTTTTAATATGCATATGTTGGCCCTGACTGACCCTAGGGGCTGATAGAGAGGGGGGGGGGGGGCAAAAAGGGTCAATTAAATAAACTGAAATAATTCAAATCTCAGGTGACCGTTAAGGCCCATGGGCCTCTTGTTAAGTAATTACTTCTGTATACGACTGTTATTAAAATTGAAATGTTGAGGACACTTCATCATATAATTTGTATAAATGTAACTATTGTATACCTTGTTAATTGATCTTTCTGTTTGTGTACAGGGGACTTGATAAACATCTATGAGAAACAGCCAGATGGTTGGTGGCAAGGCGAGTTACGAGGGCGTGTTGGCATCTTCCCTGCCACTTACGTACAGGAAGTGTAATAGAGCCACACAGATTTGTGGAGATTTGATAAGGAGTCAGACAGCTGGACAACAAAGCTTTAACTATATGGACTAATGAACTGAGCTCTGTCAAAATTAGGTCTGATCCATTTGTGATTTAAAATTGAGACAAACTTGGAATGAAACATTTCGACATTGGGGATGTGTTGGGATTGAAGATCTCCATGGATGAAGGGATCTGAACCAGAAAGCTTTCTTCTGGGTATCTTACAGAATTGACCCAGAAATTCATCACAGACTCCCTCCATGTGATAGTTCTGACCTCCCTCCACACGATAGTTCTGACCTCCCTCCACACGATAGTTCTGACCTCACTCCACACGATAGTTCTGACCTCCCTCCACACGATAGTTCTGACCTCCCTCCCCTCCACACGATAGTTCTAACCTCCCTCCACACGATAGTTCTGACCTCCCTCCACACGATAGTTCTGACCTCCCTCCCCTCCACACGATAGTTCTAACCTCCCTCCACACGATAGTTCTGACCTCACTCCACACGATAGTTCTGACCTCCCTCCACACGATAGTTCTGACCTCCCTCCACACGATAGTTCTGACCTCCTTCCACACGATTCTTCTGACCTCCCTCCACACGATAGTTCTGACCTCCCTCCACACGATAGTTCTGACCTCCCTCCACGCGATAGTTCTGACCTCCCTCCACGCGATAGTTCTGACCTCCCTCCACACGATAGTTCTGACCTTACATAGTGCTGTGTGAACGGTTTAGACTTATGGGTAATGTTTATTTCTTGTCCGATAAATGTAAAAATGCAATACAATGAACATTGTATTCCTGTCCATTGTATAAACCACGGGATATTGTTCATTGAGTAAGTTGTCCTTTGTTTTATATTGTGAATTGTGGTTCTTTTCATTTCAATGTGTTGAGGTCTTTAAAGCAATCTTCTGACGATATCTAACCATTAATTTTATGTCTGAATGTTATGTGGTCAACTTTTGAGTGATCAATAAATAAGATCAAGATCATCACCTGTATAAGCATGTTAGAATATTGTTTCCAAAAAGTATTTTTTCAAATGCAAGGTTTAGAAAATAGCATGACAATTATATATAAAACATTACTGTCTGATAGGATTATGTTAGATGCAATGAAATCTATATGAAAAATTAGATGATTTATTTAAATTAAAGAATGATATGTAGGATAAGAAATTGTCGATGAAATACATAGCATTAGTTATGAGGCCTCATCAATCTTATCAAGAGTTTCCTCCCCTTGTATTTGTAATATTGAAGTTAAGATGAATATAGACCTGGTATCCAGTTCTGTAGAGAATGTGATTGATACTTTAAAATTTCATGATTATATTGCTTTGTATCTGCAATAACCTGATTAAAACAGAAAAAAATATATAAAACTTCAAAAACTGTAAACACTATAGACTATCGGAATATAATTTTTTTCCTAACTGGCTGGAAATAAGTTTTAAAATTGTAAAAGAAGAATTGAATTTTTATTGATTTTTTCATTCCATTATTCTCTTTAAGATTGTCATTTCATTGATCTGTCCTTGAACCATATATGACCTTATGTCATAAAAATGACATGGAGTCTTTATTTATCAGGTAATAAGCCCATTTATATCTACTACTACAGTGAAATAATAAAAATGGTATTTCTTTGTTCTGCATAATAAGCCATTCCCCTACTTTAAGGTTGTTTGTATTTATATAGGTTTTGGCCCTTAGGCTAATTGCAGGATAAATATGGTGTTTGACATTGTTTCAATGACCTTTAGTCTGCGAATGATATTTTGTTGGGATCCTTGTTGTCATGTTTTTGTTCTCATATATTGAGGATCATCTTTAAATACCCATCCAACAATCTATGCAGACATACTATACTGCAAAAATAAAATATGAATTTTAAAGACATAGCTTTGTGTATAAAACTTGACATCGTTGTCCTAACTTTGTTATTGAGAGGTTTTGTTGTAATGTCACACACTCCTTAAACAGCTTCGTAGTGAATAGAGTATCTGTTGCAATATCATTAAGACTTAAATATATATTGACCTGAAAGATAGATAACAGTAATCATAACTCTTTTGGGTCTATAAAACAATTGCTTGACCTCATAAAAAGTCCATAATTGTTAAATATGACATAATCACTACATATCACTTGGTACACACAGCAGATCATCACACTTGTATATCATAGAATATATATATTAGTAAATATACATTGTCATTGTGTTTTAGAGGTGATCATCTGACATGTTTAGAAAGTTGTAAGTTTATATATGTTGATATTCAGCACGTTTTGAAAACGGGTTCATCAGTACGTGTTCACAGCTTGTTGTAACGTTGAAAAGTTCGTGTTATGTTTGTAAAACTAGTTTTATACCAGTTGGAAAAAGTTTGGAAAAAAAAACTTAGTTAAGGATGTATGATATCTTGGTTAATATATACTGCGATACAAAAGAGTTCTGAAATAAGGATAGAATGACCTGTCTGAGCGGGTCCCTGTCTATAACGACTTTATTATTCAGCATTTTCTCTCTTAAATAAGTGTTGTAAGTAGAACCTTGACCTTCCATCCTAAAACCGACATTTTATCACCGCTTTTGTGTGCAATCAAGACATGTAGTTGACTGAGTCATACTGCAATCAATGAAATTGAATTTCTGTATACAAATGATATGTATATATATATGAGAGGGCAGAAAGGCCTTACGGCAAAGTCTTGTGTTTTTTTGTTAATTTTTATGTATATTTTTATTATATAGATAAATACATATAAATTTGTATTTCAAAGGCTAGAGACATGCCGACACTCTGTAAATCAACGAAACACTATATATTCTATGTAATATCAATGGTAAATACTTTATATAGATCCAACATTTAAAGTATAAATCAGAATGCTTTGGGTGATAAATGACCAGATGATTTGGAATTGGTGAAGGGGAGATAACTAGTACACTGATTAGGGTTATAATGGTGTAAGATACCATACATCCTTAAGTCTGTATTTCAAAAAAATTAAAAAAGAAAAAAATTGAAAATATATATTACTACCAGATTAGTTGTATGTTGTGAAATTTGCATTTGTTGACTTGGATTGAGGGTAATAAGACTTGTGCTGAACCTTGGGTGACAAAATTGCAATTATTATTTAAATCATGTCCGGGATCTTAGATAGTCACTCATTTATGAAAAAAAAATCATTTTTGATGGTAGATATGGTAGCAACTTTGAAATCTAAACAATCAGAAAGTAAATCTTTAGTTATTCACTGTTCAGTTACAGAAACCTGCGAAACGTGTAAGGTAACAGTAGTCAGTTGTAGGAGTAGTCTCCCTTGTTTAGAAGATATGCTATTTACAGTATAACAATGGGTACAAACATTTTTATTTAATTGTTTTTCACAGCACAATTATTGTTTCATTTTCGTAAAACTTGCTTTTCATTCATGATATTTTAAAAACTTGTTGAATTCTTATTATTTTCTTGATTTTCAGCTTGGTTGCAAAATTAATGAAAACAGTTGTCTCATAAAAAATGAAGTGAAGCTTTATAATACAAAGATTACTTGAATTTATAGAGATAATGGTATGGATTTTGAAAATATTTTTGTTGTAAGTTTTCTAAATTGCGCACGATATTATTCCAAATATTTTTCTACTGAATTGTTTCTTTTATATTGTTTTCCTGTATCATCTCTCGTTAAACTGTTTCTGAATGTCCTGTAAAGTTCTTTCTTCAGATATATGTTTCATGTAAATGGTTGTATGAGATATTTGTTATAATTTTACGACTGTGTTGGATATAGCTTTATGTTACTATTTTATATTAAAGTGAAATTCCAAACCAATGATTGCTTGAATGTCATGTTTTTTTTTTTATTCTGGATAAAAAATATAGCACATGAGTAAAATGATAGATAAATACTATTGTCATAAGTAATTATAAATAAACGTTTAAGGTGTTATCATTGCTGGTTACTACAGAACCCCATGAAAGTGCTGTTAGCTGTACCTGGATTATATTATCTTATACCTGGATATTTGATGAGGCTACTAAGGTCATCGATTAGTTACCTGTTCAGTGATAAAGAAATTATTTTTGGTTAATATATTTATCGTTTTTATCCTGTAATAAGCTCAGGAGACCAACACAAAATTTGACTCGAGTTCAGTGTGGGCTTATTGCTTGACAATGAAATAGGATTTGGTGGTGTAAACTGTCGTTGATGTGGGTGAACGAGGAGCCCGCGATTACATGGTGTAATGGGTGGAAGTATAATGAAATTTTAAACTTGTGATTACATCGGCCTTCATGTTTTTTTTCTGAATGGAAGCTTGGTGAGGGATCACAGAGTTCACATAGAAATCTGATACCTGTGATGAGGCAAGTGACCTTTACACATCTGATCAGTTTACTGGGGAGGTGTACTGTCTGATTCGTTAACGTAATTAACACTATGACGGGCTGATGCTTAAAGCAACATATTGTAATAAGAAAAATATGCTACAAATCTTTATTTCACTGATAGAGGTATTTATGTAAAATTGTCAGAATTCTTCGCCGATGTAAAATTCACCAGATATTGCTTCATCTCTTACACTGTAGGTAAATGATGTCGGTAATTATTGGGAATGCTAAGGAAGGAAATAAGCCCTTAACTTGACTTCCTCCCCAACATGCTTGCACGCATTTATACAGCTGATCGGGTTGGAATTTTTTATGATGGGACAAAAACTACACTGAAACCTCGGTTCTAAACAGGAACATTGTCTGTGGATGCCGGTTTATCCACTAAGTACCTCACACATGGTTATAAGTCAAACACTGCTCAGGGACCTGAGAATTTGTTATAGTCTGCATGTGGACCTTCCCTAGTGTGTTAACACATTTCTGTTAAGAAAAACATTGTTTAGTGTTCATTATCATCTCAAAACATCTGAAAATGTGCTAGGGAAGGTTCAAATACTCGTAGACTGTAACAAATTCTCAGGTCCCTGTGAGTTACTGTAGCTTAGACCAAAGTTGTGATTTCACTGTCATTCTGAAAGTCAGTCTCCTGTTTTGAGGCTTGTCTCTGTGTTGGCTCCCGAGGCAGGATAAACGTAGGTAATGCTGACAGTTTACACGTACAAAATGATGACAGAACAAGTTACGCGATATCTAGCTGTTGTTACCATCTTTGTTAATTTAGGATTTTCTTGTCTATCAATATTCATTTCTAATCCTTAATATGAATTTTTGATTTTAATTTGTTATTCAAATGGAATATGAATATTTCAAAATAAATTTTTGAATTTTATTGTTAATAAGCAAACTGGAGTATGATTAAATGATTATCTTTTCTGTTCGTCCCACAAGATATATCTGTACAAATAATTAAGATATTTAAAAACAGCAATAATGATGAATATAAAGGTCAGCCTCATTTAAGATCGACATATATTGACTTCAAGTGTCTTCTGTATTTCTTTTTCCAAAACAGTTTTTAAAGAAAATTTTAAGAATTTGATTGGAGATATATATAGCTCTTAAAAATCATGGGTATGGTAAAGAGATATAGCTCAACTTTCTTACAACCAAAGCTTTTGAATGGATTAATTCAAATATTTTTAGTTTCTGAAAAACATACAAAAGATCTGAAACTCCACCTTTGCACATCCGATTCATTAACCTATAGATGTTTATGATAAAGTGATTTCCGAGCCATGATTAACCCTTTATTTTTCATAGATCTGAGATTTGACATGAAATATTTTCTAGAATTTATCAAGTTTTGATGTCACTGGCACAAACATTTTGTAAAAGTTGTATTTGTTGATGATAAACTTTCTCGAAAAATTCAATATGATGTAAATTATGTATTGTTAAAAGTTGACAGAATTTTGAAGTTAGATTTGTAGAAATTGTTATATTATTTTATGGTTAGATGTTGCAAGTCATTTTTGATGCCAGCACATGTATGCTTTTAATTACGAACCACCTAATTTTGTAGAATTGTTCAAATAATTAAGAAAATACATTAGTCTACTGATCTGATGGGTGTGTATATATTTTATATACCAGGGTATAAACAGGTACACTTTCTTTAGTGTACATCACTGATTTTTAATTTTGCTCAATATTAGAACTGACAAGACATTCAATGAATTTTCCTTCTTTACCTCAAACAAATATCCTGTTTTATTTTACTACCAAAGGGAAATAACTCATGATCATGAGTAATGTTTTTTGTTGATGTCCATATTGAAACATTACAGTTTCAGTTCCATTTAATCTGCATTTATAGTTTTGCATTATTTCGTTTTTTTATTAGATAAAAATGTAGAAATATTTCATTAGAAAAACTTGACTTCATATATTGCTAACTTTCTGTGTGGATAAACTTAAAAAAGTTCCAAACCAAATCTGATATTATTACCACCCTGCCTATTTGAAGATCATTTCGGTCTTGTATATATGATATGACCGTCATTCATTATAAACTCATGATATGGTTGTATTGTAATTTAATTTACAATTTTTACATGTTTATCATTTGCATAGCTTCTGCAAATGACTGATACTGATTAGTGACACGTTTTAATTTACAAGATGGTGGTTGTATGTCTGTTATTGAATGATATATTAAGTATGATATCGTGTTGTATAAAGGATGTCCAAAGCTTGCTGAATCTGCTACAGAATTTACTTACCACTCTCCTATATCATATTATTTTTATTGTGTAGGCTGCATTAGAATTATTTTACTTGTTCTGACAATTTGAACCATCTTCATCCATCATGTTGTCAAAACATGTAAACTTAATTCATTTAAAAAAAAAATACAATTGTGAACCAATTTATATTAATCATTCTTGTTGGCTCGGATGGAAGTGGCGTGGGGTCTTACTGTGGGAGGAAACCGGAGTACCAGTAGAACACCCACATGGTCGGGCAGGTAAACCCATACCTTTTTATGTCCGATTTGGGGATTGAACCTCTTTGCCCGGGTTAAAGTCCAGGTTGTTACAACTGTGCCACCCGACCACCCATAGTTGATGTAGTTAGAATTATGTAGCTTAGCTTTAATTTCCTTATTTGGCTCCTACACTTTTATGTTCAAATACGCACTGTAATATTTTTGGTGCCTCTTTACTCTTTATCAACTTGGAAACACAAATTTGGTTGTTTTGAATTGTTAATTAACAGATGCATGTACAAGGCATTTGTTTAAAGGGTTAATTTTGTTGTTAATATTAGAATAATTAAAGCACTACCTTTTTGGCATTGCTCTGTCTTTTCCCAACATCTGCCTCGTGTGCTACAACTATACATTTGTTTACGATAATTATTGTCCTAATACAATAAAATCCAAATAATTTTATTTTAAAGTAATTTATTATGATACCGAGTAATTAACAATTTATCAGTCCTCTACTTGTTACACCGGAGGACTATATATTTCCTCTCCGTCCACCTATGTACATAACACCAAAGTTTGTCAGCACTCTAATGGCTTCATACCTTGAGGGATTTCTATCAAACTTCACACATTGATAAAGGACCATCTCTGACAAAGAGTTTCAGAGTTTTTGGTTCAAGGTCAAGGTCACTTTTTTAGCGGGGGCCAGTAGGGGACATGTATTACTTAAACAATACCCAGTATGCTTTTTAATATCATAATTATGATATGTAACAGTTTGCCAGAAGAAAATGAGAATAAAGTTTGCCAATTCACAGATAAATCATTGATAGGTCTACTAGTCATTGTTCACGCCTTTCTTGTCATCTACATGTGTATATATCGACCTTGTAATGTATGTTGCAGTATATATCAGTATTTCATTGTCACACAGGGTCTCCTTACATTAGGCTGTTTATTGAGTAGATATCTGTGGTATGTTAAGAACATATTCATGGTGATAAAATATTTAAATAAAGAAAAAAAACTTGTATCATGAAAAATCTTGTAACTTTGTATCCTAAAAAGTAATGTTCGGTTAGTTGTTAAGGGTGTATGCTACCTGACTAGTAATGCACCTCATGTACAAAAGAGTTTAGACACATATACGTTCAAATGTACTATGTGGAATTTTCATTTCTTAAAAAAAATGTATGATAATTTGTTTTTAAAATCCAAAGAATAAATAAATTAAAATAGGAAGATGATATAAAACATTTATTTTAGTGTTAATTCAAAGGACACAAATGACAAAAATCTGAGTAATTAATTTGATTACAGATCTTAATGTCACCATCACTAACTGTTATCTTAAACTCTATGAAACAGCTAATACAAAAATGTCAAGTTCACACACTCAGACTTTTTCACATGATTAATTGATTATTAAGGAGATTTCAGTTTTTGAGAAATAATGTAATTCTTTTGAATTTGAAGTCAATATATAATAGTTCAAAAGTACTTCCTTCATGTATTTAAGTTTTAAACTAGTGCCCATTGATTAAAGATGTATGCCCATTTGTGTATTCTCATGAGAATTCATGCCCAATTGTATATTCTCATAAGAATTTATGCCCAATTGTATTTTCTTATGAGAATTCACGCCCACTTGAATATATATTCTCATGAGAAATTGCGCCCACTTTAATTTATATTTTCATGAGAATTTACATCCATATTCTTCTGAGGATTTGTGTCCACTGGTGTATTGTGCTATGTACGATTGTACCTTGTTCATCACAGGGGCCAGACTGTTGCCAGTATCAGCACCCATTTCAGTTGATGTAATGATAATACAATCATTATTTAAACGTGTCAGGTCCCTGTGTTGCCTCCAACACTACCTTTTTATCTGTTCATGCTTGAGTTGTGTATGATCATTGTTTATTCCAGCTTATATACAAGACATTGTTATTCTACTGTCAGATATTGATGATATTAAATAAAATCTATATCAAATATTTCAAATGTTGCTGTTGTTTTCATCCACCTGGATGGTGACTTTATGCCATGGTATGTCGTCCATTGTCCATCAGTTTTCCCTTTAAATCACCACTAGTCAGAAAAGACATAATGAATTTTGACCAAATTTTATCGGAAGCATCCTTGGTGGATGGGGAACAAGTTTTGCAAAACTTGCGACTCTGGGGCCAAGAGAACGTAACCCAAAAGTACCACTGGGTCACACGACCACACAATTTCTACCTATGACCGTTATTTTTACACATAAAAAAATGTCTATGTTTCGCGGCCTACATACATTTTTAGGTCACCTAAGACAAAGTCTCAAGTGACCTATTCTAATCCCCTTTTGTCCGTCGTCGTGCGTCGTGCGTCGTGCGTCGTCCGTCGTTTGCCCCTGGGGAGGGGGTAAAATTTACTATAGTTTATGTAGGGAAATCACATTTTTGACTCTAATTTGTTTGATTTTGATTGGAATTCATTCTAACTTGGTTAACATTATCAGCATGGGATGACAATATGATGGCATGCACATGTTGGCCCTGACTGACCCCTAGGGGCTGATGGGTGTGGCCGAAAAAGGTAAATTAAATAACTGAAATATTTCAAATCTCAGGTGACCGTTAAGGCCCATGGGCCTCTTGTTAATCAATGTGACACCATACACAGTTTCCCTTTGTAATAATGCCGCCTGTTAGTCTAATAATAACGAACACGGACTAGATCTAGTTTATTTCTATGCACTTGGCAGATAAGATTATAAGATTAAACGATTTTTAGACATTTTTCTTTATTTGACTTCTGACCTTTCGAAAGTAAAAAAAAAATCCGCCCTAGAAACGTTTCTTCTATAAAAACTTTTGATTTAATCACTATTTACGCTACCATTCCAACTTCAAAATTTGCCACGAAAGGCGAACGGCGTTAATTACTTGGTTACTGGGGCGCATTTTGTTAAACATACGACTATGGTCCAGAGGGAACACAGGATCCATAGGAACAAACTGGGTCTCTTGACCGACTTGACTTTGTCTTCAAACGAGGCTGATTATTTTGAAGAGCTTATCAGAAAAGGTAACAAAGACCTTCAATTTCACCTATAGATATATAAACGATGTATTGTCTTTAGATAACAAAACATATCAATCATGTCCATCAGACAAACCATACAGAACATGAAATCAAGGACACTACAAACTCAACAATAGTGTGATTTCACTTCCCAATTCTATATCAAAGTCGATAATATATTCAACCAGTCTCGATTTCCGTAACAGATGTCGCCTACTGATGGGAAATGATAACACAGGGTTTCAGGATATTTCCTTATACGATATGTGAGGTTTGACGTGTCGATTGGTTTCAGGATATTTCCTTATACGATATGTGAGGTTTGACATGTCGATTCTGATTGCTATGGCCGCTGGCTCCATTGTCACCACTCTAGCTATTATTTTGGGTATGTCATTTATTCCGGATTTGACTCAGATTTGCATGTCGATTCAGCAGAAGACGGCTACTCTCCTGGAACGCCCGGGTTATTATCCTCGTATGTTTTACAGAGTTATGGTTTCGTTTGTATGTCGGTATTTTCTGTTGTTCTTAGACAAGATTTATGGTCAAGCATAGATTTCAAACCACAACATTGAAACTGACTAGGTAACAGGATTTGGTATTCATTTTGTTAGAGAATTGTATTAATAAGATATAGATTCGTATTTACATTTTGTTTTGTTTTGTTCCAAACAGCTGTATTTTGGAACTTATAAAACACAACATCGTATCATAATGACATTGGAGTCTAGTGTGAAAACATCATTTGGAATTTAACAGTTACATACATGGTAGTTAATAAAAAGGGAGAGAAAGGTGTATTTCAAAATGGTTGGTTAAAACTGGAGATGCATATGCAAAATCGTTTGATGTGAATCAATCAAACATGTACGCCCCTGTCACTTCTCCTAATTTATACCATACAATATGTGTTTTTATGTTACCAGATAGAATCAAACGGGGAATTTAAAGTTTACAATCTATCACTTTCTGTTACCAATCAATGTTATTATGACAATTGTTTTCATTGACAGGTAAAGTGTAGACTATTATTTAATTAAGTGCTCACTTTGCTTTCCGTACTTAACATTGAATTTGGAGATCAAGCAATATTAATTAGAGTCCCTGGCATTGGGCCAGTCAATTTATCATATGATGGTTTGAAAAACCCGGTACAGTAGACAATATTCTACAAAGACTTAGTTTAACATTGTCAGCATGTCATTAAAGTCGGTCACGTGGACGTGTATTCGCTGCCACAGTGGCGATGTCGGCCAATGTAATATAGTTAATGAAAATACAGAGAAAGATAATTTGACGAGATAGATCACCCCGGGTCCTGATATTAAAATAACAGAATGATGTTTTATAAGTGTGACATTCGGATGACTTTTGATCTCCGCACCCTACTCATGAAGAGTTCAGCTATCTCAATTAAGTGGATTGGACCGTTTTGACTGGGCTTTAATTAATAACGTATTAATAAAACAGTTATTATAAAATAAACTTGATTAATTTGTTTGATAACGATTGTTCAAAAAGTAATTTCGAATTAAAATCCTTTTTATTGACACTGTTGCCCTGATAAAGGTGTGCGAAGCAAAGCTTGACAGTCAGAAAAAAAGGCTCGTATATGTTTTGAGTAAACTCTTTAATGACGATGGGACATGTCAAACTCCATAAGATATAAACTAAAAACAAAACACTGTTACACATCTCCACTTCTCTATATCTAAATGTTAAACAACGGACATGAAACGTTCAATCGTAATTAGATCAGTACGTAGTGAGCCACTCCCCCCCACACACCCTTATCAGACGGAAGTGTATGTCCCCGAGAAAGACAAAAGCTCCCGTGAACGTCACACGTGTTGGTAACAATTTACAGACATAGCGTAAAGTAGAACTTTGGTTGATGGAAACCACGGGAACGTTTTATGTTCGACATCCTGATGTCTTTTGGAAATATTTTATTTCCTTCAGCGATGCGAAGTCAAACGTTTAAGATGTTTGTTGAAATGTCTACAGATTCCGTTGTCGTAGTTTTGCGTCAATGAAGCAGAAGACGGTTATCACACCGGAACACCTTGTCTTTTCTCTCTGTACGTTTTTGTTCGTATTTTCTCTGGTTTTGTCGATTTCGAGTTCAAATCATAGTTTCGTTTTTGTCAGCGGTACATGTGGCAAATTGATTTCTTCTGGATTCCAAATCACCATTATCATTGAAAATTATTTAGAAAAAATGTTAATTATTAATGTTTTGCACCTCCCCATCCAGAAATCAGAATTTCCTTTAATATGTTTCTAGTTTTGTTTTTGATCGTCCTCTATCATGAACACTTTAGGTCCTCAGTATCACTCACGAGACTTCAAAGGACAAGACAGCTGTATGGTGCAGTATGTCTCAACTATATAATCTAACTGTACATTCGAAAGGTGCTAATATCTTACGGGTCCTTTTACAGTCCATTACAACGAATTTGTTCTGCTTTAGAGTGTAAAGCATCCGGGGTCAAAGTTAAATTGTGTCGGTACTTATTTGAACAGAAGGTAAACTGATGAAGGATGGGTAGAAATATTCCGGAACAACAGTCCACACATTGAGACCATTGAACAGGTGCAGCGCTTCCGTTGCAATCGGTTCTCTCCCACATTTCCCTGAATGATTGATCCGATGCGGTATCCACTTAAACTGCGTTGTCATCCTGATGTTTATAATTCAATATATACCCCATTGTTTGGTGATAGAGCCCACGTGTGTTTTAGTGACGGAGACGAATATGTCTTAACCGCAGTGTACACCACAAAATCCGTATTCAATTAATATGTTCGGCGAATAGAAATGATTCTAATTCATAGACGTTGTTGACGTGGGTGTATTGAGTTCCTATGTTGTCTCAACACATGACGTTATTGACGTGGGTGTATTGAGTTCCTATGTTGTCTCAACACATGACGTTATTGACGTGGGTGTATTGAGTTCCTATGTTGTCTCAATACATGACGTTATTGACGTGGATGTATTGAGTTCCTATATTGTCTCAGTACATAGAGAATAATACATACCTTTTTCCATATCGGACCCAATATTGGCCCCGAGACCCCAATATTGGCCCAAGGGCCGAAGGCCCGAGGGTCCGATATGGAAAAAGGTATGTTTTATTCAATTTATTGTATTCTTAGTAATAAATCACAGAACATTAATCAAAACAACAATTATAACTTGACAAGAAAAATCAGATTCAAATTTTTAATGTATTGAACGTTATTGACGTGGATGTATTCCTACGTTGTCTCAACACATGACGTTATTGACGTGGATGTATTGAGTTCCTACGTTGTCTCAACACATGACGTTATTGACGTGGCCGTATTGAGTTTCTACGTTGTCCCAATACATGACGTTATTGGCGTGGGCGTATTGAGTTTCTACGTTGTCCCAACACATGACGTTATTGACGTGGATGTATTGAGTTCCTACGTTGTCCCAATACATGACGTTATTGACGTGGATGTATTGAGTTCCTATATTGTCTCAACACATGACGTTATTGACGTGGACGTATTGAGTTCCTACGTTGTCCCAATACATGACGTTATTGACGTGGATGTATTGAGTTCCTATATTGTCTCAACACATGACGTTATTGACGTGGACGTTTGAGTTCCTATGTTGTCTCAACACGTGGCGTTATTGATGAGGACGTATTGAGTTCCTGCTATACGTGGACGTATTGAGTTCCTACGTTGTCCCAATACATGACGTTATTGGCGTGGACGTATTGAGTTTCTACGTTGTCCCAATACATGACGTTATTGACGTGGGCGTATTGAGTTTCTACGTTGTCCCAATACATGACGTTATTGACGTGGATGTATTGAGTTCCTACTTGTCTCAACACATGACGTTATTGACGTGGCCGTATTGAGTTCCTATGTTGTCTCAACACATGACGTTATTGACGTGGCCGTACTGAGTTCCTACGTTGTCCCAATAACATGACGTTATTGACGTGGACGTATTGAGTTTCTACGTTGTCCCAATACATGACGTTATTGACGTGGACGTATTGAGTTCCTATGTTGTCTCAATACATGACGTCATTGACGTGGATGTAATGAGTTCCTATGTTGTCTCAACACGTGGCGTTATTGATGAGGACGTATTGAGTTCCTGCTATACGTGGACGTATTGAGTTCCTATATTGTCTCAATACATGACGTTATTGGCGTGGACGTACTGAGTTCCTACGTTGTCCCAATACATGACGTTATTGACGTGGACGTATTGAGTTCCTATGTTGTCTCAATACATGACGTTATTGACGTGGACGTATTGAGTTCCTATGTTGTCTCAATACATGACGTTATTGACGTGGACGTATTGAGTTCCTATGTTGTCTCAAGACATGACGTTATTGACCTGGACGTATTGAGTTCCTATGTTGTCTCAATATATGACGTTATTGACGTGGCCGTATTGAGTTCCTATGTTGTCTCAACACATGACGTCATTGACGTGGACGTATTGAGTTCCTACGTTGTCTCAGTACATGACGTCATTGACGTGGGCGTATTGAGTTCCTATGTTGTCCCAATACATGACGTTATTGACGTAGATGTATTGAGTTCCTATGTTGTCTCAAGACATGACGTTATTGACCTGGACGTATTGAGTTCCTATGTTGTCTCAATATATGACGTTATTGACGTGGCCGTATTGAGTTCCTATGTTGTCTCAACACATGACGTCATTGACGTGGACGTATTGAGTTCCTACGTTGTCTCAGTACATGACGTCATTGACGTGGGCGTATTGAGTTCCTATGTTGTCCCAATACATGACGTTATTGACGTGGACGTATTGAGTTCCTACGTTGTCTCAGTACATGACGTCATTGACGTGGGCGTATTGAGTTCCTATGTTGTCTCAATGCATGATATACCATGAGGTTTGCTTCATGTGGCAGTTTCCAGGTATTCCATATCAAGCTCCAGAAAAGCTATTTCTGCAAATCCCAATTTCTTCCACTCTGGTCTTGCTCTTCGACTCCAATAAGGTTCAGTGAAAACTCTGGCATACAATTCGACAAGGAGAGCCTGGCCAACATTCTGATTGCTAGTTGGCGATCTTTCGCTTCATGGAAGATATATGGATTGTATATACGGCCACTGGATAACATGCAGGCAGACAATAATGATTTTACAAGCTGTTCAGTTATAACAATGAAATAATAAACTAGACTTCTCTGGACGTATAAATACGTGCCTTCCAAGATAACAGAAACTTTATTACCATAGAAGGTCTTTTGGGTTAGAGGTGTTGTGAGAAACGGCTTCCTGACTGGTTATGTTTTCTTGTTTTGTTCTGAAATAGCTATATCGAACGTTTTGGAAACGTCGGACTGACATACAGTCACTCAGTTGTGGCGAAAACACATTTGTTTTAAGATTAACCCCAAAACAAGATTAATGCATTTTGATGTTGAACTACTTTTTGTCGTTGTGATGTTGCTGACACATAGCTCACGAATCTTATTTATGTCGTCAAGTGACCAACATGTCCATGCCTTATAGCCCTTATCGTAGAGAGAGACACCGTTTAACCTGGGCTTATCCTCCCCGATTAGCAATGTGCTGGACACCTTCAGCAGATCATTAACGACAGCTTCTGATTTTTCATAGAGATGCTTCTTTAATGAAGAACACTTTTACATAAATATTGATATGCCAATAAGATGATTTGCGCATACCCAAAAGTCAACAGGACATCACAGTCTGAATTTCAGTAGGAGAGCCTGGTGTGAAGAGGGAGGAAGAGGCGATATATAACAGGACACGTAACGCTTCCTCTCAATTCGATTGTATTTGTAACATAGCAAATGACTGCTTCAATTAAGATTGGTCTATATCTTCCTCTGAGAGAAGTGCACATAACCAAACTTAGTAACTCTATGGAAAGTCTTATTTTATTTCGGAGCATCCTTTACCCTGATCCAGCACAAGCCATTTCAAAAAATAGTTCTGCATAAAATATGAATTACCTTTATATACACGAGTTGACTTTTGTTATCTTTTGTTACAAACATCCCAAATTTAAAAGAAATAAAGGATGTGGATGGATTCTGTGAGAAATTTAACATTACATAGAAACCCACCTTTGCATCTTAATGATCCAAACATTTCTTTCGACCTATTTGGAGCAAACACTCATTTTCTTGATTTTCAAATTTGATTTCAAAATATCATCTTATCAAATATGTCTAGGTTGTAAGGAGGAATGTTGTAGATCTGGATTGAATCGTTCGCCGGATTTGTTGAGTGAGGGAGGGAGGAATGTTGTGGATCTAAATTTAGTCGTTCGCTAGAAGTCATTAAACCCATTTCATTATGGTGTTCGTTTCGATTGCAAAGATTCAGAGTTCAAGCTCTTGAAATATTTTGATCTAATAAAATTATTATGATATGAACTTTGTTTTTGTTTGTGTTTAGAAAAAAAAGATATTTTTTTTATAGATGACGGAGTAAAAAAAATGATGACGTTCTGTTTTTTATTTGTTCTGACCTTGATTTTGCGGTGGCAGTTCTGACGATATCTCTATGTGGGGTCATATACTGCATGCTCTCTGACGTATATTCACTGTCTTACACATATAAATGTGGTTTCAAACAGGTCACGTGGGATCACTGTTTATACTATATTAGTTATAGCATTTTTAATGTTTTCCGAACTAAAGTAATGACGTCAGAGTAAGTTGTTTATTCATTGGCCAATATAATAGAAATGCCAACAGGGGTCGTTTGAAAACCGTTTTATTTAAATATAAAAATTATATGTAAAATATGCAGAAAAATGAAGAATAAAAAAGCCTCAATACGTTTTTAAATGTCTTATTGTCCCTGTTATTATCTTATAAATTATAGAAGGATTTTATATGAAGAAAACAATATTTGATAAGAAAGTTTTTTGAGACTCCCTTATTTGAATATGACCTATGCAGTACAAGAAGGGCGGGGCGAAATGTCTCATCATAAAATGAACGTTCTGAGTGCATGGCCGAGGGCAGACTTACCACCTCGACATAGCCCGAAGCACCTCGCCGGTTTGAGTGACAGTATATAGTGTCGGCACACGGTTCCTGTTGAGGAATTACCAGACAACAGGTATCACTGGATCAGGTAAGTCATCCTTATGTAAGGCTAATTAACTGTGTATATCAGTAATAGTAGACAGCACCAATATATTTACATACTGTAATTATTGTACAAATACTTAAATATTTGAAAATTCTTTGCTGTATAAACACGTGACTTTCACCCTTATATCCTTATTTAGAGTTTTACCTTAAGTTTTAATCTGTTGGACCATGGTTATTAAGTTTTTTGTTTAGATAAATACCTATACACGACTATTATCTAGTTTCACATCCTTGGTATTTTAGTTTTAATATGTTGGACATGGTTATTAAGGGTTTTGTTTAGATAAAATACCTATACACGACTATTATCTAGTTTCACATCCTTGGTATTTTAGTTTTAATATGCTGGACCATGGTTATTAAGTTTATTGTTTAGATAGATAACTATACACGAGACAATGTCAGAAAAAAACACGTGATTCTAATTTCTGGTCACTCAGTTTTTATTGTTTTATTTTTACATATAAATGTAAATATGACAGGCAGGACCCTTTTGATGACGGAATTTTCCTTCTACCTACAATAAGATTATCCAGTGTCACCATGGATAAAAGTCATCTCAATTTTCTTCATTTTTGTCTTTGGTATATTGTATAACGTAAGCCTGTTAATATATTGTCAAAAACATATTTGTATGGTATGGTATTGATGTATTATGATATTATGATGTTTTGAATGGTTGTTGGTATTGTTGATAGAGAAATCCCTTTAATGAAATAATACTTCACCTTTATGTTTAGCATTATCATGTCTGCAAGGTAGATGTGGTTTTTTTTAGATATTTTATTCTCATGTAATCTTTCCATTTACAATTTTCTTCGATTACAGATAGACAAAGTGTTTTTGACACCATCTGCTATTAGTTTAAAGCTCCTTGATAAAAGGATATGTCTAAGTTAGCTCCCCAGAGAACCATTCTTTTGATATTTTAGTTACTTTTAACATACATACATACTTAAAATTCACGGCTCCCGAATATCTGTCATTCACTACACGATAATCCTATATAAAACACTGATCATCTCTCGCCGATCTTGTCATTAGGTATGATGGGGTGATACTTGTTATGTTGTTAACAATAGCCATGTTGTCATAACAGCCACGCCGACACATATTGACCTTTCGGCCACTGACATCTTGCCTAATTGACCTTAAAACAAGCGATCATTGTAGTTTTCTAACTTAGGTTTCAATGTGCTATCTTGCAGCTTGTTACAACGAGTGAAGTCAAAGTGCAGTTATAAATGAACCGTTTTTGTATATTATATATATTTATTGCAAAACATGTTGTAAATACACGAAGATGTAGGCGGAGGGCGTATACTGCTATGTACAAAACATCTCAACTGACTTATTGATATGGGAACAGTGATAATATGTCATTCCCCGATGGTGTCTGTCGTTCTGAAGCATTTTTGCTTGGCCTTGGAAGTTATTTTCCGACCGACTCTTCGGCACAAACTATTGCTATACTCCATACTATATATAACGATCTTATTTACAGATGTTTTGGTTTTTAATGACAAATGATGTTATAGATGTTTAGGTGTTTACTGACAGATATTGTTGTAGATGTTTAAGTGTTTAATGACAAATGTTGTTGTAGATGTTTAAGTGTTTAATGACAAATGTTGTTATAGATGTTTAGGTGTTTAATGACAGACGTTGGTGTAGATGTTTAGGTGTTTAATTACAAATGATGTTATAGATGTTTAGGTGTTTACTGACAGATATTGTTGTAGATGTTTAAGTGTTTAATGACAAATGTTGTTATAGATGTTTAGGTGTTTAATGACAAATGTTGTCATAGATGTTTAGGGGTTTAATGACAGATGTTGTTATAGATGTTTAGGTGTTTAATGACAAATGTTGTCATAGATGTTTAGGTGTTTAATGACAGATGTTGTTATAGATGTTTAGGTGTTTAATGACAAATGTTGTAGATGTTTAAGTGTTTAATGACAGATATTGTTACAGATGTTTAGGTGTTTAATGACAAATGTTGTTATAGATATTTAGGTGTTTAATGACAAATGTTGTTATAGATGTTTAGGTGTTTAATGACAAATGTTGTTATAGATGTTTAGGTGTTTAATGACAGACGTTGGTGTAGATGTTTAGGTGTTTAATGACAGATGTTGTTATAGATGTTTAGGTGTTTAATGACAAATGTTGTTGTAGATGTTTAAGTGTTTAATGACAGATGTTGTTATAGATGTTTAGGTGTTTAATGACAAATGTTGTTGTAGATGTTTAAGTGTTTAATGACAGATATTGTTACAGATGTTTAGGTGTTTAATGACAAATGTTGTCATAGATGTTTAGGTGTTTAATGACAGATATTGTTACAGATGTTTATGTATTAAATGACAGATATTGTTACAGATGTTTAGGTGTTTAATGACAAATGTTGTTATAGAAGTTTAGGTGTTTAATGACAAATGTTGTTATAGATGTTTAGGTGTTTAATGACAAATGTTGTTGTAGATGTTTAGGTGTTTAATGACAAATGTTGTTATAGATGTTTATGTGTTTAATGACATATGTTGTTGTAGATGTTTATGTGTTTAATGACAAATGTTGTTGTAGATGTTTATGTGTTTAATGACAAATGTTGTTATAGATGTTTAGGTGTTTAATGACAAATGTTGTTATAGAAGTTTAGGTGTTTAACGACATATGTTGTTATAGATGTTTATGTGTTTAATGACATATGTTGTTGTAGATGTTTATGTGTTTAATGACAAATGTTGTTATAGATGTTTAGGTGTTTAATGACAAATGTTGTTATAGAAGTTTAGGTGTTTAATGACATATGTTGTTGTAGATGTTTATGTGTTTAATGACAAATGTTGTTATAGATGTTAAGGTGTCTAATGACAAATGTTGTCATAGATGTTTGAAGTGTTTAATGACAAATGTTGTTATATATGTTTAGGTGTTTAATGACAAATGTTGTTATAGATATTTAGGTGTTTAATGACAGACGTTGGTGTAGATGTTTAGGTGTTTAATGACAAATGTTGTTATAGATGTTTAAGTGTTTAATGGCAAATGTTGTTATAGATGTTTAGGTGTTTAACGACAAATGTTGTTATAGATGTTTAAGTGTTTAATGGCAAATGTTGTTATAGAAGTTTAGGTGTTTAATGACAAATGTTGTTATATATGTTTAGGTGTTTAATGACATATGTTGTTGTAGATGTTTATGTGTTTAATGACAGACGTTGGTGTAGATGTTTAGGTGTTTAATGACAAATGTTGTTATAGATATTTAGGTGTTTAATGACAGACGTTGGTGTAGATGTTTAGGTGTTTAATGACAAATGTTGTTATAGATGTTTAAGTGTTTAATGGCAAATGTTGTTATAGATGTTTAGGTGTTTAATGACAAATGTTGTTATAGATGTTTAAGTGTTTAATGGCAAATGTTGTTATAGATGTTTAGGTGTTTAATGACAGACGTTGGTGTAGATGTTTAGGTGTTTAATGACAAATGTTGTTATAGATGTTTAAGTGTTTAATGGCAAATGTTGTTATAGATGTTTAGGTGTTTAATGACAAATGTTGTTATAGATGTTTAAGTGTTTAATGGCAAATGTTGTTATAGATGTTTAGGTGTTTAACGACAAATGTTGTTATAGATGTTTAGGTGTTTAACGACAAATGTTGTTATAGATGTTTAGGTGTTTAATGACATATGTTGTTGTAGATGTTTAGGTGTTTAATGACAAATATTGTTATAGATGTTTAGGTGTTTAATGACAAATGATGTTATAGATGTTTAGGTGTTTAAATACAAATATTAGAGAATGAAATATTTCAAAATTACTGATGTGTACAAAAATACCTCATTTTTATTAAGACTAAAATGAGCTTGTAGCTGTGACAATTTATTTCCTCACTGTCTAGCCATCACTGAAATGTATTAAAATGAATATGGTTATTGATAATGATATCGAAATTGTTTATGACGTAATTTATCTATACATGTCAAATAAACGCCAGCGAGTCTGCCTTAAGATGTCATTAATGGCAGACAGACCTGGCGGTATAGGTTTATATATGAAATTGCTGCTTTTTATATAGATTTTTCTGCACAGTGAATAAATTTGTATTATCTACTAAACATATACCTGTATATACGTGATGTGAAAATGCCAGGTGCGTGATTTACTATTGTGTTGTGACAATAACACTTTTGTTCTGTTTCATTGATGTCATGAACCAGCCCGTTAATGCGTTCATGACGTATGAATCATATCCTATAAAAGCTACAATGATATGTTTTGTCTCACGATTTTTATAATTCTGATTATACCTTATAAATGAAGAAAGATGTTTCCCATCATTCTGATCAAAGCATTTAGTCATACAATAAATCATGTTAAATCTGATATGGTGATGGAACATATTTGTCAGATTATAAGGGTGTTGGAATACACAGGTACTATTTTGGCCCAGCATTAATTTACAAAATGTCAGGTTTAATTATCATGGTTTCACAGGTTCAAGTAAGGGGAGTTAAAACTGTGTGTACTAGATTATTACAATTATTATTGTTAAAGACACTTTAAACAATGTCACTAGACAGGATTTAAGATTTATAACTGGTTAATTGTGTGTCTGATAAATTGACGACAGAAATAGACCAAGATAACGTTTAAAATCTGGTTGTTGTTTAGATTTGAATAAAATTACACGCATGAAGATATATGTACAAGCATAAAAATGTTTTAAACACCAATGATATATTCAGAGAACATAAGGTTGTATGTAATTAATTCCTATCACACACACACACATATATATATATATGTAAAACGATACAGAGTGCGTGCTATCCTGTAGAATGATACCGAGTGTGTGCTATCCTGTAGAATGATACCGAGTGTGTCCTACTCTGAAGAATGATACTGAGTGCATACTATCCTGTAGAATGATACTGAATGTGTGCTATCCTGTAGAATGATACTGAATGTGTGCTATCCTGAAGAATGATACCGACTGCGTGTTATCCTGTAGAATGATACCGAGTGTGTGCTATCCTGTAGAATGATACCGAGTGTGTGCTATCCTGTAGAATGATACCGAGTGTGTGCTATCCTGTAGAATGATACCGAGTGTGTGCTATCCTGTAGAATGATACTGAGTGTGTCCTTCCCTGAAGAATGATACCGAGTGCGTGTTATCCTGTAGAATGAAACCGAGTGCGTGTTATCCTGTAGAATGATACTGAGTGCGTGCTATCATGAAGAATGATACTGAGTGTGTGCTATCCTGTAGAATGATACCGAGTGCGTGTTATCCTGTAGAATGATACTGAGTGTGTGGTATCCTGAAGAATGATACTGAGTGTGTGCTATTCTGTAGAACGATACCGAGTGCGTGCTATTCTGTAAAATGATACTGAGTGCGTGCTATCCCGAAGAATGATTCAGAGTGCGTACTATCATATGGAAAAGCCAGTTATATTTCTCCTTAAGTTATGAAAATAAATGCTGTTGTACTTACATATGCAGTCTGATGAAAACCTGCATTCCAAAGGAAAACTATGAATGATGAATGCATAAAAGGGTAAAATAACGTTTCCTTGAATAAAATGATTTTAAACCGAGACTTCAGGAAAATGTATGTATGATGGATCGACTGAGACAACCAGCTGGGTTATTAGTTGCTTTAATCAAGCTAAATGCTCACTTCATATCGACCCGGTCGAGTGAGTGTAAACCACGAAGGCCTGGTATCACGTTTTGTGGGATTTGTAAAACTACATGTCACTTTTGTTTACTGTCAATCATTGGTCTATTATTGCATCTATACTGTAATATCAACACCGCCGCGATCGTGTTATAGCATCATGCTTCCAGCGTGATATTACCTGTGAATTATCTACAGTATATATCTATCTTCATTTCAGTAGGTATTGGTGCACTATGATTTCACATGTTTTCCTTTAATTTCAGAGACTTTCTTAAAACGACTATTATGTTACCCTTCAAGGAGAATATGCAGAGGACCCTGTCTTTACTATTGGCTGTGACGTGTTTTTTCCCATATCCGACTAACTCTGTTCCATTAAGTGAGTATATTTATAAAACGATTGGCAGTAGGCGTGACCGCCTTTGATTGTGGTTTCTGAAAACATATTCAAAAAATTGTAACACTAATTAACCCACCCAAGATGCATACGCACCATCAATGCAATATAAAAATATTTCTATCAACAAGATTCCCCGATTTCGTCTTTGGTTGTTGCTGCAGTTTCATGATGTTTTCACTATTCAGTCATGTTTAGCATTAGCTGTCTTTGTTATTTGCTTGGAAAATTGTTTTCTGTATCTCGTCTATGATCATTAATTATCCGATTATTGGACGGGGGAGCTTTAGTTCCTGACATGCCACGTCAGATTTTTTTAAGAACAGAAGTTTGGGTTCAAAAAGGAACATTGTAAACATACATTCAAAATCTGTTTCAAAAATTAAAAAAGGTAAACTTTGAATTTTCCGCCCTGTAGAAAGGGCGTAAAACATGTGCATGCTGTCCAATGATCGTATGAGACAATTGAATTCTTTCTGAACAAATCTCTTTTCTGTAATGGATCCTTTGACACTGCTGTACATTTGGCCTTAAATGAGGAAAATATTGCGTCTTCTCCTCCGACCGAGACATACCAGGGTCTATGAAAATGGTTTTTGCTACTCCTGCTTAGCGCTCAGCATTTTGAAAGTGGGACGACATTAAAACAAATTTAGAGTTGGGTACAGTAGAGCAACATGAAAAAAAACTGCACCATAAAGCTGTTTCATCATTATTGGACTCATTAGTGATGCGAAGGGGAACAAAACCTAGACATATGACTAAAGTAATGACAAAATCTAGATTGGGAGGTGTAGAAGACACATAATTCAATATATTTCATCATTTCTAATATTTGATTTCAATAGAACGTTACTCATACACATTATGTCATAAGTGGTTTGAAATGTGACAAGTAAGGCATGATTAACCTCGATGACTAAAAAGTCAACAGGCAATGTCTATCACCTGCAATCTTATAGGATTATACAAAAGATGAACAGGATAGTAGCAATAATACACAATTGATACAGTTAATACGATTCAATTTTATGTGAAGTTATAGAAATGTGAATCTTCTACTGAGATATTTTCCGTAACTGAAAACATAACTTTTCCTATTTGTGATTTAGTTGGTCGGATTTAACTGGGTTTTCTAATACATTGCTATTATACCGTCTATGGGTTAATGACATATTTTATCTATCTTTGTTTCAGATAAGGATGAAACAAAATTGTCTCTCAGTAAGTACAAAATTTATTCAATTATGTCCATGTTTTCGTCATTATCAACAAAAACCAAAATTCATTTCTAAAACTTATAACATGATAGTAGCCCATGAAAATTCTCTTTTGGAAATTCAGCGACATGTTAACAAAATACCTTTTTCATTTAAAATCATTTTAAGTTTAAGTGTCCATAGTTGACGCTATGGTAGAATTTTCCGTTTAAGTTTTCATACATAATCCCTAATAAAGTTATAGTATGATATTTGATCAATATCAAATAAGGATTAGCCATGAGTAAATATTACAATCCCAAATCAAAATAAAGCAGAGAATGCTTTTGGACTAAGCTGACTAAAGTTGCTATTACGATTAAACGTAAGAGAGAGATGATGTAATAATCATTATCTGCGATTTTAAGCTAGTTTGTCATTCTTCTATTGTCTTACATCATTTAACTAGATATTTTGTTACAATTCCGTATATGGCCTGCTTCATTTAACTAGGCCATTGTCTATTCAACCCAATTCCTCTGTCATAAAGATGAACTCTTATTCAATTGTAAATGGAAGAGATTATTTGTAATAGATATGTTTATATTTTTTACTTCAGATACATCAGTATATGGATACGCACATGTTCTATCAGTTTGTTTACTGAGTAGAAACCCTCAATAGGCGATATCTATACGTTGATTTTACAACATAATCGTGGAAAATAACAAAATGTGAACATTTACTATTACAGAAAAGATATGCAAAGATAGCTGTTCTTCCGACTCCTGCTACACTTCATTGCCTGGTGAATGCCATCAATACCTCTATTGCTATAGGTATCCCGCACAAGACGAATTCTCTTTATCCTATGTATATACTTGCCCTCTTGGACAAGTATGGGAACAAGGCATGCTCACATGTCGTCCGAGAGACCAAAAAAGCACTTGCCTAGGTATGTAATTGATTAAATTGGATCGATCATCTGGTTACTACGTGCTTAAAATAAATGTCTGGAACCTCCATTTTCCAGTTGGTAACTTTATTTCTAGACAGATTTAATGTACATTCTCTTTTACTTTTGTGGCCTTTGCTTTTCCTTTTATCATCCTTGCCCGATATCGTTACTGTTTTTGGCACCGCTGGGTGTTACTAATGCCTTACAATCCAGATATAAAACAAAAGCACTTGTCAATGAATGAGTATTACTTTTGCTACGTATTTAATGATATGCATAAACATTGCTTTTCATCAATTCATGTTGATGGATATAATCTAATTTTAGATAAATGTGCGGACGGTAGTGTGGTATCCTACAATCACGGGCCCTTCTGTAATCAGTATTATATGTGTGTCAATGGAATTTCGGAGCCAATGTGTTGTCAGCGATCCCATGCCTTTATTGACGGACAATGTGTTCCCAAACATGATTGTGTCAGCAACTGCCCAAGCATGTATGCTCCTGTGGAAATAACAACACCCTCAAGTGAAAATATCACCACTTCCATAGCTCCAGAAACAACTACCGGTAAACAGGTTTTATTTTTTCATAGGTTATATCCTTAATTAATCACATATATATATGTTTAAAGTTAGACAAACCCATCGTTATCATTATTGTACCATTCAAATGTTCATAATCAGAGTTTTTATTGTGTAGGGTTGTTTTAATCTAGTTTCAACGTTGATTTCGTGTTTTGGTTTCTGTTTACCTTTTTGGTAGGATAAATGCATAGATATATAGTAATCTGTACAAATACGTGTTTAACAGCTTTATAAGTTTGCATGTGATGTTTGTGTATACACTATACACTGATTTGGTACACACAGAATTGGTATACACATAATTGCTATACACATAATTGGTGTACATAGAATTGGTATACACAGAATTGGTATACACAGAATTGGTGTACACAGAATTGGTATACACAGAATTGGTGTCCACAGAATTGGTATACACAGAATTGGTGTACACAGAATTGGTATACACAGAATTGGTGTACAAGAATGGGTATACACAGAATTGGTGTACATAGAATTGGTATATGCAGAATTAATATACACAGAATTGGTATACATAGAATTGGTATATACAGAATTAATATACACTGAATTGGTATACATAGAATTGGTATATACAGAATTAATATACATAGAATTGGTATACATAGAATTGGTATACGCAGAATTGGTGTACCTAGAATTGGTGAACATATTATTGGTATACACAGAATTGGTGTACATAGAATTGGTATACACAGAATTTGTGTACACAGAATTGGTATACACAGAATTGGTGTACCTAGAATTGGTATACACAGAATTGGTATACACAGAATTGGTATACACAGAATTGGTGTACACAGAATTGGTGTACAAGAATTGGTATACACAGAATTGGTGTACACAGAATTGGTGTACCTAGAATTGGTGAACATATTATTGGTATACACAGAATTGGTGTACATAGAATTGGTATACACAGATTTGGTGTACACAATTGGTATACACAGAATTGGTATACACAGAATTGGTGTACACAGAATTGGTATACCTAGAATTGGTGAACATATTATTGGTATACACAGAATTGGTGTACATATAATTGGTATACACAGAATTGGTGTACACAATTGGTATACACAGAATTGGTATACACAGAATTGGTGTACACAGAATTGGTGTACAAGAATTGGTATACACAGAATTGGTGTACATAGAATTGGTATATACAGAATTAATATACACATAACTGGTATACATAGAATTGGTATACACAGAATTGGTGTACATAGAATTGGTATACACAGAATTGGTATACACAGAATTGGTATACACAGAATTGGTATACACAGAATTGGTGTACACAGAATCGGTGTACAAAGAATTGGTGTACATAGAATTGGTATACACAGAATTGGTATACATAGAATTGCTATACACATAATTGGTATACACAGAATTGGTATATACAGAATAAATATACACAGAATTGGTATACATCGAATTGGTATATACAGAATTAATATACACAGAATTGGTATACATAGAATTGGTATACACAGAATTGGTATACATAGAATTGGTATACATAGAATTGGTGAACATATTATTGGTATATACAAAAACCATGTTCACAAATATGAAGCATGGATTACATTAATGGGTGTTTTTTTTGTATTTTGTATTTTGATGGCATCATTGTTGAATTAAGGTCTTTATCTATAACGTAATTGTTTTTTCTTGTCTTATAACAAGGACGCTTGTGTTGTTTTTTAAGCTTATTTGCTGTAATGACTTATATCTGACTGAACTTAATGAACTGGTTTTATATAATTATGAATATTCTCCATTTTGTTTCATTATCACTCAATGAATTGATAATAAAACAGAACATGGGAGGGAAACTAAATCGTATAGTAGGGTATTAGGGTATATCAAAACAAAGCAAGGCTATCGTGGATACTTCATCAAATGAAAAATGTAGCCGACAAGAAATTCTAAGTTGGTAATCGTCTTCATGCCTCAAAATAATTTTCTCTTCGTAGAAATGTGTACCAGAAGCGCTGTAATAGGAAGCCCAAGTAAATTTATAATCAACGACATCAATATTACGTCTTCTTGTGCCCGTGGAACTGTTTTTGACCAGAGCGTTTGTGACTGTGTCCTTGATGCCTACTATGTCCCTTCAACTGGCAAGTGTTATAATTTGATTTTTATCTATCGTAACTTACACACACTTCTCATATTTTATTATGCAATGATATTTAAGAGAAAACAACCAAGAGAGTGTTATGTTCAAGAATAATTGATTTGTCACGTAAAAGATTTATTTCACAAAATTTCTCATTGATAAATATTTTATTCAGTTTCATCGAAGTGAAATATAAATGTTGTTTTCAAAATTTACTTCGATGGATGTTTATTTTACTGAAAACTATTTTTTGAAAATTTATGAAAAGTTTACAATTTATTGCCTGTGCTCAAGAAATTCCGATGTTTACCTTCATACAAAATAGTAACTAATTCACACATGCTATCAATATTGTAGCTATTTAACAGGTGCTATCAATATTGTAGCTAATTAGCATGTGCTATCAATATTATTACTAGTTAATACATTCTATCAATATTATTACTAGTTAACACATTCTATCAATATTATTACTAGTTAACACATTTTATCAATATTATTACTAGTTAACACATTCTGTCAATATTGTAATTGATTAACACATTCTATCAATATTGTAATTGATTAACACATTCTATCAATATTATTACTAGTTAACACATTCTATCAATATTAATACTAGTTAACACATTCTGTCAATATTGTAATTGATTAACACATTCTGTCAATATTATTACTAGTTAACACATTCTATCAATATTATTACTAGTTAACACATTCTATCAATATTATTACTAGTTAACACATTCTGTCAATATTGTAATTGATTAACACATTCTATCAATATTGTAATTGATTAACACATTCTGTCAATATTGTAATTGATTAACACATTCTGTCAATATTGTAATTGATTAACACATTCTATCAATATTGTAATTGATTAACACATTCTATCAATATTGTAATTGATTAACACATTCTATCAATATTGTAATTGATTAACACATTCTGTCAATATTGTAATTGATTAACACATTCTATCAATATTGTAATTGATTAACACATTCTATCAATATTGTAATTGATTAACACATTCTATCAATATTGTAATTGATTAACACATTCTGTCAATATTGTAATTGATTAACACATTCTATCAATATTGTAATTGATTAACACATTCTATCAATATTGTAATTGATTAACACATTCTATCAATATTATTACTAGTTAACACATTCTATCAATATTATTACTAGTTAACACATTCTGTCAATATTGTAATTGATTAACACATTCTGTCAATATTGTAATTGATTAACACATTCTGTCAATATTGTAATTGATTAACACATTCTGTCAATATTGTAATTGATTAACACATTCTATCAATATTGTAATTGATTAACACATTCTGTCAATATTGTAATTGATTAACACATTCTGTCAATATTGTAATTGATTAACACATTCTATCAATATTGTAATTGATTAACACATTCTGTCAATATTGTAATTGATTAACACATTCTATCAATATTGTAATTGATTAACACATCCTATCAATATTATTACTAGTTAACACATTCTATCAATATTGTAATTGATTAACACATTCTGTCAATATTGTAATTGATTAACACATTCTGTCAATATTGTAATTGATTAACACATTCTATCAATATTGTAATTGATTAACACATTCTGTCAATATTGTAATTGATTAACACATTCTGTCAATATTGTAATTGATTAACACATTCTATCAATATTATTACTAGTTAACACATTCTATCAATATTATTACTAGTTAACACATTCTATCAATATTATTACTAGTTAACACATTCTATCAATATTATTACTAGTTAACACATTCTGTCAATATTGTAATTGATTAACACATTCTGTCAATATTGTAATTGATTAACACATTCTATCAATATTATTACTAGTTAACACATTCTGTCAATATTGTAATTGATTAACACATTCTATCAATATTGTAATTGATTAACACATTCTGTCAATATTGTAATTGATTAACACATTCTGTCAATATTGTAATTGATTAACACATTCTGTCAATATTGTAATTGATTAACACATTCTGTCAATATTGTAATTGATTAACACATTCTGTCAATATTGTAATTGATTAACACATTCTGTCAATATTGTAATTGATTAACACATTCTGTCAATATTGTAATTGATT